>NC_141161.1:14327356-14627356 GCF_053477565.2 Lygodium microphyllum | reverse complement strand
GGTCTACAGCTATTTTACCTTGATGGCCAAATGTTAATCTTAGGCTATCAATGTAAGTTAATAGTTATTCCTTAAATTTGAATTAGGTGATGTTATTGATCGAGGTATAAACTTTGTTTCAAGATAATATCAAAAACTTTGTGAGAAAAGAAGAAGAAGAAGAAGGAGAGAGAGAGAGAGAGAGAGAGAGAGAGAGAGAGAGAGAGAGAGAGAGAGAGAGAGAGAGAGAGAGAGAGAGAGAGAGGAGATGATGGTATTAGAGGAGAGAGGGGAGAGAAATCATATGAGAGAGAGTGTGTGTGTCTAAGTGCATGTGAAGTGTGTGCATGAGAGATAGACATAAAGAGAGATGGAGGGAGTTGTTTGAGAGAGAGAGAGAGAGAGAGAGAGAGAGAGAGAGAGAGAGAGAGAGAGAGAGAGAGAGAGAGAGAGAGAGAGAGAGAGAGAGAGAGAGAGAGAGAGAGAGAGAGAGGAGATGATGGTATTAGAGGAGAGAGGGGAGAGAAATCATATGAGAGAGAGTGTGTGTCTATGTGCATGTGAAGTGTGTGCATGAGAGATAGACATAAAGAGAGATGGAGGGAGTTGTTTGAGAGAGAGAGAGAGAGAGAGAGAGAGAGAGAGAGAGAGAGAGAGAGAGAGAGAGAGAGAGAGAGAGAGAGAGAGAGAGAGAGAGAGAGAGAGAGAGAGAGAGAGGTGATTCAGGAGGAGGGTTAGAAGGTGGTGGTGGTGGTGGAAGTAGAAGTGGAGGTGGATGCAACTAAGGGTGGAAGAAGTGAACTATACGAAATAAAAATAGGGGGTTGCCAAAAAAAACTTGCTAAAAAAACTCACTCCTTGCCCTTACCCTAGCTTGCAGGTGGTAATAGGGTGATGACTTCTTGTGCACGATGAGGAAAAAGAAAGTCAATTCCTTTATGACCTTATTAAGAAAATGCGTGTCTCAACCAGTGACCAATTCAATGGGAGTACCATATTGAGTGGAGATATATTTGAATAAATATTTGGCAACCGATTTGGCAGTGTTGTCTTAGGAGATCCCATTTTTCCACCCATTTGGTATAGTAGTCAGTTATTGTCAGGATGTACTTTCTTTTAGTGTGTGCGACTACTGGGTAGATGGGATCAACAAAGTCAAGACCCCATTTTTGAAAGAGCTACAAGGGTAGGATTGGCTGGAGCAACAAGTGGTCTCTAGCATTGAGTTAACCTAGCCTTTGTTGGTAGGAATTGCATTGCCAAACTAACTTACCCACATTGCCATGGGCAAAATTTCTTTCGAAAACCTCTTGGTGAGCTTCTACTAGAAAGAGTATTGCTCCATTGGTAAAACTACTCCCAGTAGCACACTGGATAGGGTGTAATGATATAACTTGCCCATAATGGCCTTTAAACACCAACTCTAGAGAGCTAGTCCTTTCCATTGATCCTTATGGAGATGGGATAGAGGCATTCTAGTCTCCAAGAAGGTCAACATTTCCTCATACCATGTGCATGGTGGACTAGGTGTTTCAGGCTTTGGTTCATCCATTACTGTTGCAAATAAGTGGGCATCCAAAAATTCACCATCAACATCGGTTAGTGAAAATAAGTGGGCATCCAAAAATTCACCATCAACATCGGTTAGTGCTTCTCCAAAATCTACATAAGAAAGAAAGTCAACAATGACATGTTGAGTTCCAAGTTGATGTATCACTTTGTACTCAAATTCTTGCAGTAACAAAATCCACCTTGCTAATCTTCCCATCACATGTTTTTACTGAACTAAATAAACCAAGGTTGAGTGATCCACATGGAAAAGAAATGCATGCGCTGGCAAATAATATCAAAATTTCTTGATGGAATAGATCATGCCCAAACATTCTCACTCAATGGCAAAGTAATTCTTCTCTGCAGCATTGGATAATCTCTGACTAGCATAGAAGATTGGCCAAAACCACCCATTAAAATCTTCTTGCATGAGAACACTGCCAATCGCAACATTAGAAGCATCAACAAAGACATGAAATTTTTTTTTTTCGAATATGGGGAAATTACTATGGGGGCTCGGGATAACAATAGCTTGAGGCATCAAAATGCTAGGTCTACCTCCTCATTCCACTAAAAAACAAATTGTGTACATGTGCCAATTGATTCAAGGGGATAGCTAAATGCACCAAAAGTCACAGGTGATGTCCATGTCACCGGATTTTCCCCAAGAATCAGAGAATTACAGACGGTGAATTTGGTATTGTGCCCTGCATTGATAACTGCAACTGTCGTGGGATCAACAATAAATGCCATCTAACATGGCCAAGTAAAACACCTCCTTGAACAGCAAATACACACTTTAAAGGATTCAAAATCAAGCTTACCTCTTGGCATCTTATTAGACATAGCCAAAGGTGCATCAGGCGAAGCATTGCTTTCCCAAACACACTAAAGTCATCTAAAAAGTCTCTTACAAAATCAGTTAGATAGGGTCCAAACATGTTCCTTTGGAAAGAGGACGGGACATTCTTTAAACCAAACCACATTACAATACACATATAGACTCCCCATGCCATAATGAAAGCTATTTTGGATTGATCCTCCACGGAAAGACATATTTGGTTGTAGCCACTAAAGCCATCCAGTAAAGAATACATCTTGTGATGAGCCACATCATCTAGAATGCTGTCGAGGTAGGGAATATGAAATGGATTAAGAATAGTGGGAGCATTTAGCTTTCTATAGTTGACACAAATCTATAGCTTCTTAATTTTTGGGGGGACAATGACAAATGGTGAGATCCAATTGGCTCGATCTACTGGGGCTATGAAGTCCACTTGCTATGAAGTCCACATTGTAGCTAGTTCATCCTTCTTCACTCTTTGACCTTTTGCATTCGAGCTTCAAATTCTCTCTCTTGTCTTAATACTTCTATTATATCAACATCATTAATCTCTTCAACAACATCATCATCTTTCACAAAGTTTGTGTTTTGGGTTCTCGAACTCTTCAGATTGTGGCCCTCCTCCTCCTTCTTCAAGGGTTTATCTGGCAGACTCTACGAGTGCACATACTATTCACTAATTTGCAAACCATTAATTAGGCACCGTGGTGGCTGTAAATTTGCATTGGCCCTTAGAAACTCCTCTTCCTCATCATCACTCGATTCTTCCATCATGTTGACTGTTTTTGCCACAACTGGTCCACATGGCGGTGAGAGAGTAGTAACATTTTTTAACAACACAATAACTTTGTATTGATTCCCACGAATAGTGAGTTTGTCTTTATCTCAATTATGGGTTTCTCTTGCTTGGTAGAGCCAAGGTCTTCCTAGCAACATGCGGTAATCTTTACTTGCACGCTCCATATTCAAAATGACTAAAGCATAGAGCATATGATACTAGGCGGTGTCACCCTTTGTTGATTTGCCATTCTTACCAAGAATGGGACTAGTTTCCAATCAATCAATCCCAATTCTTTATAGGTTTCCAAGATGATGATGTTGACACCAGATCCTTTGTCAAGCAAGACATTTTGGATGATTTTTTCCTTGCATTGGACAAGGATTACTAGAACCGTCGAATTAGACAATGGGCCTCATAATACTCTTATTGAATTTTTCAAACTATGACCTTCAGAGCATTTGCATTCATAGATGCTACTTGAGGCTTTGGTAACATTGGTTGATTTGGCTAGATAATCTTCAATAGGTGGTCCTTAAAAGCTAGTATAAGATTTAAAAGATATCCTAATGGAATAGTGATATTGACTAGCACCCATCCAATTGGTTCTTTGAATGAGTTTGGAACAGCTGGGACTCTTGGCTTATTCCCTTTCACTTTTATGAGATCGGCATTATATTTCTGGCTCCTACTACATTTGGGATTAGCTTCTTAGATCTTACCATGTTTCTGTTCGGTGTTATTTGCCAGATTCTTTTCATGCTTCTTACCAAGATGAACTTCCAATATATGACTCTTCTATGATGTATGTGCTAGTGATTAAGTGAAATTAGTTGTCAATTGCTTAGTGAAGTGCAAAAACTCTTGACTATGTTGGCAATGGAGAATGAAGAAACAATCTATGTCAAGACATTGCTCTTATGACCATTGCTAGAGTGGAGACAAGCAAGCTTTGGCATGAAAGATTTGTGGAGCAATCCAAGAATGCTTCTCATGAAGCAAGCACAACTCATTAGTGCACGGCTGTAAAGCATCAGAGTCACGCATAGCATCAACATGGCACATATAAGACATCGGAAAGCAGTCAAACTCTCCAGAGTCAATCACTGAAAGAGAGCCAACATCCCAGACACTCATCCAACGGGGTCTCAAGACTACATGTGACCTTAACGAAGCAGAAGACTGACATATGGCTAGCTATCTAGCCTGCAAAACTACAAGAAAATGGCTCTCATGTGTTTGCAAGGGGTCTAACAACTGACCACCAACATCCTGACCCTGAGTGCTATGCATAGTTATGTCATCTGGGCCAATAAGTGCCTCATTTTCAGCATAAACAGCTTGCTGTAATGGCACTATAGTTGCTATAAAATTAGCCATAAAGTGTATTGAATGCTCATTAAGGGGCTTGAGAGGTGTCAGTGTCTCATAGAAAATAGCATGACGGTTGCGTATGACCTGCTGGGCATCCAAATCCCATAATCTGTAGGCCTTAAAGTCACTATCTCCATAACCAAGGAGGATACATCTACGTGACATAGGCTCATGTGGCATATGTACAGATGCCTGGCAGCCAAACATCCTCAAGTAATCATAGGAGGACTGCATGCCACTCCATGCCTCATGGGGTGTAATACCATCCAAGGTCAAGCACGACGTCTTGTTAACTAAATAGACTGCCATCATAAGGGCCTCAGCCCAAAAGCCATAAGACAACCTAGCTGTGGTAAGCATAGAAGCAACCTTTCCCTGTAAGGTTAGGCACATGCCATGAGCAATCCCATAATACCGTGGGCACAAGAAATCAATGCCATACTACTAACAAGAGGCCTGAAAGCTGGGAGAGAGAGCATGACTCTCATAATCCATCTGGAAAAGCACCTAGGCCTGCTACCAGTAGAATCCATAAACCTGTCAAGCATAACTGCAGCATCCTGAATTTGCACCAAGGGAAAAGCCCAAACACGGTGGGTAGCATGATCAACAAAGGTCACAAAGTACGATGCTCCACCAAGTGACTGGGAAGGCATAGGTCCATATAATGCACAATGGACAAGATCTAGAGGAGCATGCCTCGTACGATTGCCATAAGCCAAGGGGGCTCTACAAGGACCAAGAGTACAATTAGGGCAAGCATCAAGATCTGTAAGTGACATAGGAGGCAACAATAAGTCTAAACGAGACAAGATCTCCATCTCTCTGTGGTGCATATGGCCTAGGCGATAATTCCATAACAATGCATGTGGTATCCGAATAACTGCAACCATAGAATCTCCCACATGAGAGACATGCACTGGGTAATGAGAACCAACTATAGAACCTCTAGCCAAAACCAAGCAACCACGACAGATCTTCCATGACCTATCATGAAGAGAAACAGAGTAACCTACATCATGCAACTGATTGACATAAATCAAGATCTTACTGAGCATGGGAACATGTAAAACATCCCTAAGCATAAGAGAAGTCCCATTAGGCAAAGCTAGCTGTAGTGTCCCCTATACCAAGAATAGCATAAGTCTGCTCAAGGCCCAAAGAAATGCATCCTTCAAACCCCCTGTAAGTAGAGAACTATGCTCTATGTGGAGTAACATGACAAGGTTCCATAGAATCCAATAGTCAACCTGAGGCGTAGGCCATATCACTGAGCAAGAAAGTTGTAGGGAAACTAGGTGATAGGAGTATATCATGGGTAACAACATGTACCTCACCACTAGTAACAGTGGTAACACCTGCTGCATCTCCTGTATCTCTGACTCTCTGCTCATATCGAGTCCATCTTTGTCTCTACTACTCTCTAGTCCATCTAAAACATTTTCTTTTAACATGCCCAAGCTTCCCACAATGGAAGCATACATATGTAGAAGAAGAATATGTAGAAGACGACAAGGAATCCAAGTCATCATGAATAGGGCTATCCATAGCATCCATGGAGCTCAAGGAGTCGAGGGCTGTCCCAACATAGGGAACCTACTCATCAAGACAACTGTCAGTAGAAGCACAAGTGGTAGAAGCATGCTATTGCAAGTACTCTTCCATCCTCACCGGCGAGGGAAGCACAGAAGCATCAACTAGGGATGCAGAAGCTCCCACATGAAAAAGACTCGTACCTAAGTGCATGACATAACCAACCACAATAGTGTAAAGGCCAAGACATCTGTCAAAAGAGCATACGATATTTAGCCATGAAATAAGCCCATAACCATAATGGCAAACATGAATCTACAGTACATCAAACCACATAGTAGCATCCAAGTCAATGCAAGACCGGTAAGTGGCATAAGATCCTGCAATGGTCAAGCTCTAGGAGAAGCCCAAGTATCTGTACAACAACATCCAAATAAGTGGCTCTGTAAAGTACATGACAATAGACAAAGTATATAGCCAGGTAAGCATCAAGAGCAACTACTCTCTGACCTATATGGGCCAATCCAACTAGCATAGAAGCTAGGCAACACAGAAGCAACAAAGCCATAATTGCTAAACCCAAGCACTGTCAAAAAGTCTAGTGATCAAAAAGTAACCCGCAAAGAACCAAGCATCAATGGACAATGAAATCTCAATAACCAACTGCCAAGACAATGGAGCAAGCACCGCTCAAAACATGTATTTGCATCCAAGTAAATCCAAGATCCATAATCGGGGCATTAAGGGCCAAATAGCATCCAAGCTGCATAAGTGATAAGCCAACCAAATGCAAACTACTTCACAAAATTCTCAAATGCAAGTCGATTCAAGCCCAAACATATGCCATATTGCAACCGACGAACCCAAAAGCATCCACATTAGACATCAATCCCATAATGGGTAGCACGGGGCATAAACCTTGTCAAGTGAAATGCCAACTGCAAAGAAAATGACAGTGAACCAAGAATTGAGCTCTACTCTTTGCTCAAGAAGCATCTGGGAGCATAAACATCAAAGTGGCATCATCCAAATACATCAACATATCATCCCGAGTAGTCAGGAGCACCCGTAGACCGTAGGCATAACCAAACTTGAGGTAAAATAACCTGTCAACCAAGGTAGTATAAATCCCAACCAACAACGAAGTGTCCGCATCCAAATCAAGGCTCAATGGCTCTCAAATAGCATATCCGGGCATAAACCATGATGACCAAGCATCAATACATCTAACAGGACACCCGAATGTCAACAAAGAGCATTATGCATAAGCTGACCCTGATAAAATCTTGCTGCCCAAACAATGTACAGCAGTAAATCCCTTCATAAATCGAGCTATGGAAGCTCAAACCAAGTCCCAAAGCATCTCAAAACATTGGGCAAACATCCCCAAAGCATTTGGGCATCAAATACAAGCCTAGGGAGCATCACATAAGCTAAGAGCATGACATTTTCTTGCTGTAAATCAACTCAGATATGTTACAAAAAATTCTATGATCAAAATTTGGCAGATTTGACATTGCCATCGCGTTCGGAGCATGGCAAAATCCCAAGTTAGACTCACCTTGCCTAAATCGGGTTCTTGATGCCCGAGATATGAGAAAAAATGGGATTTTTGAGCCAAATTTTGAAACAAACGCAAAAAAAACGTGAGCTGACTGTGGGGCCTGCAGGTTATGCTGAGGATAAGAGGGAAAATGGGGGCATACAAGGTGCCCAATGAAGCCAAGGCACACTTGCAAAGAGCTTATGAGGATCGGGGAGAGGCGAGAGATGAAAACTTACCTGAAGAAGCCATGGTTGGCATTGAAGCTCCAAACTCTAGGTCTTCAATCCAGGCTGGCCAAGCTCCACGATCAAGCTTTGATCCAAAGCTCAGATACGAGTTGAAGGGAATGCAATGGCAGTGGAGAAGGAGAAGAGGAAGATGCGGGAGAGAAGAGCACACACAATGTAGGTGCTGTCCAACTGAATTGACAGCCTTATTGCACTATCATATTATATATGAATAAAGAATGGGCGGTCATAGTGTACACAGGCAGGCCTAGAGGCCTTTTACCCCAACATCAATCAACCTATGCAACAAGCTCCTATTGCTGGTGCTATTTCCGTATCAGGAAGACATTGAGGAAGCTCACTATTCAAAGAGCCATATCCTAGTTAAGCTCTTGAGGGATGAGGATAAGGGGTGTGGGTGTGGTGTTAGGGGCAACTGAGATGAGGTGTCTAGGTTGTAGGGCCTTTGGTTGCTTGGCCAGGGGGCTTGGTCTCGTATTGGGGTTCATCTTCTTGCAGGCACTTTTGGCCCTTCAACTTTAGGAGGATGAGTTTGGAGGAGAGACTAGTAGTGGCTGAGGTGGACCTTTTGGGCAAGGAGGGGTTTGGGTTTTCCTGGTGGGACCTGCTTGGTCAACGGCTTGCTTGTCAAGGTTGTTCTTTGAGTGGTCCTCCATTTTTAGGTCTTGGTCTTCAATGTTGGCGAGGACCTCATCTTTTAGTCCTTGTCCTTTCTGAACTTCCATGGGCTCCTTGACTAGGTTGGGGATGTGGGCTCTGTAATGGTTTCCATCTCTGGATGAGACTAGGGGGTGTTAGTCATTGGGGAGGTAAGGGCAAGGGGGAAAAGAAGGGTAAAGTGCTGCCTACACAATACCTTCATGGCCTTGATGGTGGATGCCTAGTGAGCAACACGTTCGGCCTCAACAAAGAGGTGCTCTTGAAGAATATGGGCCTAAGCAACAGTAAGAGAAGAAAGGGAGAAGAACAAAGAGGTTGCCTTCCTTGATATGATGAAGGCCTTTGCTTGCAAGTGAAGCGCCTCGACTAAAAAATTGAGGGCCTCTTGCTTTGTGACTTGTGTCGTGTGATTATGTTGTTGAGCTAATACTCCTTGTTGGTAATGGGACTGATGAAGACATCCTCGATCTCCTGTGTGGAGAGAGTCAGTGGTGGGATCGAGCCTTATTCTAGCAAATCCAACTCTCCTACATGCGGTAGGTGGGGAGATTGTACTTGCGGCCTTTGATGTGGATAGTGTGGCTTTTGTTGAGTTGTTCCAAGATACAGAGTGACGGGGTGGACTAGGATGGTGGCCCATGGGAGGGTGATGAACTAGGTTAATTGCAACGCATCCAACCAAGGGCGGGGCACTGTTGATGGCCTTTCTAGTAGGGGGTTACACTTCCTTAGTGTAAAGCATTGGAAGTCTAAGCCACACACACAACAAAGGATGCATAAAGGGCACAGAGGGAAGATTGGGAAGCTAAGGTGATGATCACAATAGGGAGATAACAAATGAGAGTTGTGAGAGAGGAAAACTACCTTAAAAGGTTGGTGAGTTAATGTGCAAGGTTTGTGGCCAATTGATTTGTGCCATGTCAATAAAATAGCACATAACCATGTATAATGTGACTGAGATTCCCAAGAAATCATGCGAGCATCAAGCATATCCTCAAATGAATAGTCATCATAATTGCACACCATGTCAGTAGGGCTTGTGACTTTTGGATTGAATTCAAATTGAAAAGCGGGCAACTAGTGGAAAAGACAATTTGAGATCCGGTGTAGAAGGAGAAGTGGGGGAATCGGAAATGAGGGAAAATGGGCACTAGAAGCCTTCTACATGGTAATGTTGTAGTTGGAATCCATAACAAGCCTCGATAACAATAACCTATAAGGCAGTGAAATAAAAGGAATTAGTGTTGAAGTCATGAAATACCCAGAATGAACCACTCCACCGAAATTTGAGCTTGTCAAAGAGTTTCCCCATGTAGGTTTTGAAAACTAGGATGAGTTGTCCTTTGCAAAACAATGGCTTCTTGGATAGCCGATCAACTTGGTGTTTCTACCAAGCTTGGACTTTGAATAGGATATAGGTCTTGCATATTCAATCTTCTTCGAGTTGAGTGATAGATTCCATCTAGAATGGGAGGGATTCCTTTGGAATAAGTTGATCTCGTACTGCTAGTCAAAAATTGGGGACTACAAATTCCAGTGTTGTAATGGCTTCCAATCCAAAGGCTAGCTTGTAAGGAGTTATGCTGATTGTGACCTTGAAAAATGTTCAAAAAGCCCAGAGTGTGGCAGGAAGCTTGGTACCCTAATCTTTTCAGTGCTTTTCTACCAATTTGGTTAGAATCTTGCACATAAATTTGTTGGTGGTTTTTGCTAAACCATTGACTTACAGATAGTAAAGAGATGACTTTTTATGGACAATTAGAAAGAATAATGTGAGATCTTTGATGAGATTATTTACAAAGTGTGTATCTCTTTCATTGACCAATTTGATCAGCATGCCATACCTGGTGAAGATATCCTAGAATAGGCATTTGTCTATTGACTTGGTGGTGTTGTCCGATAGAGCCCAGGCTTCTACCCATTTGTCTATTGACTTGTGTTGTCCAATAGAGGCCAAGTTTCTACCCATTTAGTGTAGTAGTCTGTTTTGTTGTCAATATGTACTTGTTGCAGATGTAGGTAGTAGCCACAGAGATGTGTCAATTTCCAGTTCTAGAAAGGTTCCATGGGTAGGATTGGTTGGAGTAATAAGTGATCTTTGGCTCCAGGTTGGCCCATCTTTTTGGCAAGAATCACAATGCTGGATCCACTTGTGGACATCCCCCCTGCATCATTGGCCACCATAGTCCAACTTGCTAGATTTTTTGAATTGTGACCTCAAAAGCAAAGTGATTACTAATGACTCCTTGGTGTTGTTCCTCAAGGATAGTTGATTCCTCCATTGGGAGGACTACATTCTGTAGCTTTCTGAGAGAGTGCAGTAGTGCAGTTGGCCCATAATGACCTCAAAACACTAGCTCCAAGAGCTAGTCATTTCTAGTGGTCCTTCTAGAGATGGGGTGGGGGTATGCCTATTTCTAGGAAAATAATCATCTCTTCGTACCAAGACCATGGAGGGTTTGGTGGCTCAAGGTCCATGTCATCTCTATTGTTGCAACAAGGTGTTGTGGCACGCTATATGGCTACACCTGGCAAGAAACATTGGGCTGTCGTGAAGGGTATCATGAGATACCTAAAGGGCACATCAGATATGTGTATTTGGCTATGCATCTAGGCATTTGTCATCAATACTTGTTGGTGGTTCTCCAAAATCTAGGTAGGAAAAAAAATCCACAATGACATGTTGATTTCTGGGGTGATGTACCAATGTGTACTTAAATTCCTATAGCAATAGGATCCAATGAACCATTTTCCCTGTAATGTTTTATTGTTTAACCAAATAAATCAAGCCAAAATGATCCACATGAAAAGTAAATGTGTGCCCTAGCAAAAAGCACCAAAACTTTTTAGCGGAGTAGATCATGCCCAGCCATTCTCTTTTGGTGATGGAGTAGTTTTTCTTTGCATTGGAGAATCTCCTGCTAGCATAGAACATGGGTCAAAACCATCCATTTTCATCTTGCTACATCAACACGCTTCCAATTGCTATGTTAGAAGCATCCACAAATACATGAAAGGGCTTTGCCCAATTGAGTGGAATCACAATGGGAGCCTTTGATAGTAATAGTCGAAGGTGTCAGAATGCCACATCGACATCTTCATTCCACTAGTAGGTTGCTTTAGGCACATGCACTAATTTGTTGAGTGGGATAGCCAAATACACTAAAAGACATAGGTGGTGGCCATGCCACCATATTTGGCCTAAAAAGTAAAGTAACACAGACAACGAATCTAGTAATGGAGCTTGCATTATTGCTACCATCTTGGTTGGGTCAACAACAATGACATTTTGAAAAATGATGTGGCCTAGCAAAATACTAATGTCAGCAACAAATACACATTTGAGGGGATTCAAATGTAAACTTATCTCGCAACGTCTGGTGAGGTAGAGTTGGAGATACATTAGGTGGAGCATGGTTTTTTTGAAAACACTGAAATCATCCAAGAAGACTCACATGAAATCTGTGAGGTAGAGCCCAAAGATCTCATGTATATCTCTCTGAAAGGATGCATGAGCTTTCTTGAGGTCGAACTGCATTACTGTGCATGCATATACTCCCCATGCAGTGATGAAAGTTATCTTATCTTGGTCTTCTAGGGCAAGTTACACTTGATTGTATTCGGTAAAACCATTGAGGAAAGAGTACATCTCATGGCTAGCTACTTCATCCAGTATGGTATCCAGGTAAGAGATAGGAAAAGGGTCCAAGATTGTGACTACATTTAGCTTCCAGTAATTCAAACATATTTGCAGCTTCTTATTCTTTTTGGGAACAATGACGATTGGGGATATCCAATCTGCACGGTCTATTGAAGAGATGAAACCTATCCTCAAGAGTCGATCCAACTCATCTTTGACTAATTTAGCCATATGAGGGTTCATTCTATAGTGTGCATCCAATTTGGGACAACATCTAGTTTTAGGGGGATTTGATGTTGGTAGAACTGGGGATCCAATCCCTTCATATTTGATTATACCCATGCAAACACATCCTTGAACTTGGTTAGTTAGCAAACTGATGAGCTGTTGCTAGAAATCTGGTTGTATTTTAATGCTGATCTGGATTGGTTTGCTAAGATACACTGTGTCTAGCTCATCCTCTTTGACTCGTGTGACTTTTTGCATTTGTGCTTCAAAATCACACTCTTGACTCAATATTTCACTAATGTTAGCCTCAGTAATCCGCTCAATGATGATGTTGCCCATGGTACAATCCAAGTTCTACATTCTAGAAGTATTTGGATTTCTATCATGTCCTCGCTCTTCGGAGGCTTCAAGATGCCAGCTCTAGGGTTGCATGTATTGTTCATTGATTTGGAGAACATTAGTGAGACACTAGGGTTGCATGTTAGTGTTAGACTTTGGGAACTTCTCTTCTTTGTCATCACTTAATCCTTTGACCATATTAAGTGTTATGGCAATAATTGGGGTGATGTGGGGTGGTGTGTGGGCTAACATTGGTCAAGTAGATTGTTACCTTATGTTAATTTCTTTGGATAGTTAGTTTATCCTTGTCCCAATTTTGACAACTTGTGCTTGGTGTAGCCAAGGTCTTCCCAATAGTAGGTGGTAATCTTCACTAGCATGCTCCATATTCAAAACTACTAGAGATTCCAGAAACTACATTGCGGCAATTTCTAGAAGGACAGACCTAATGATGTTGAGAGGATGCACTCTCTGCTGGTGGCCATCTATACCAGGAAAGGGGTGGGTTCCCAATCCATCAATCCCAGTTGTTGGCAAGTGGCCATTGTGATGATATTTACCCCCGATCCACTACTGAGCAAGACGTTTTGAATGATCTAGTCTTTGCACCAAACATGAACAACTAGGATAGTTGGGTCAAAGGGGGCTTGTTGGCACTAGCTTTTGGTACTGAATCTTTCTCACCATTTAGTTTTGGGCATCATGTCAGCGACTTCCAATTCTAATATTACTGAGCATTTAGGTTGAATCATCTTTAGGAGAGGATCTTTAAAAGCTAGACCAGGTTGAGTAAGAAACCTACTAGTGGGATAGTAATGTTGACAATACCCCATCTAGTTGATGCTTCAGATGAGTCTAGAACAACCGAAGTGCTTGGAATGCTCCATTCCACTGCTGCAGGATTCCATTTGGTCTTTTGATGGCCATTACCATTGAGGCTAGCATTTGGGGTGGCTCTTTGTCTCCATCTGGGATGATCCTCCAGATTCTCCTTTTGACCTTTTTTGGGATTATCTTCCAGAATCTAACTTCTTTATTTGCTAGGATGAGCTTCTAGTGCTTTCCTCTTTGACTGGTCGGGACTATTTCCTGGGTTCTTTACTCCGTTGTGTTGTGGATCTTCTCTTGTCACTTGTTTGTTTTTCTCTTGGGATGGGTGTGATGTGTTAAAAGCCAAATTTGGCTATGGTTTGAACTTTGCAGACTCCAGATGTATGCTCAAGTTGGAACTGCCTTGGCTTCTTGCTGGGTGGGCTTGTGTCCTGCCAGGATGTTGGATTCCTTAGGGAACAAAGTATATGTATTAATTGGCTAATGCTTCAAGCTACCCATCTAATTCAAATTTAACCTCCGGATTGAAGCATGGGGTGGACGTTATGATTGCCACCAGTTTGCTTGTGGTCCATCCAACCACCTGGTGGCATCTCTTGCTCGGCCCATGACATGCCTATGGGACACAATGTGGCCTCTTTGTAGGTCTTGCCGAACTGGGTGATCACATGCATCTTTGATTCTAACAATTCCTTGATCTCCATTGTATTGGCTCCTCGTATATGTGTCATCCCTTGTCTTTGTCTCTTTTGAGCATCATATACTTGGGCATTAGGTCATTTAGCTCACTAGTGTCCTTCCTACATACAAAAGAAGCAATGTTTGGAAAAGGGCAAAAAATTCCCTCAACCTCTTCCACCTCGACCACGCCCACTCTGGCCATTGCCACGTTGTTGGTAAGGGCCATTTGGAACCTACCATTATACTAGTTGTACTTAGTGTTGTGTGTGGCCAAGTTACAAATATTGCACCATCTTTGGTTCAAGCCGCATTCAGCCTTAGACCTTAGCCTTGGACATGTCTAGGATTGTTGCATTGTGTGCACTAGAGGTTGTTAACCTCATTCTTCTTATTGTTGCCTCTATTACTTTATTTCATTTATCTTTCTTCTTGCTTTTTTTTGTTTTTTGTTCTTCCTCCTCCTCAAAATTAGACTCTATACTATTGGACTCTACGTCCAGGTTTAGAATCAAAAGTTGATTTACAGTTGTCATCATGTTGGTGTTTTCCAACTGACTTGATGGACTTCTTTTCTTTTCCTAACTTCTCTTTCAACAGGAACTACTCTAACTTGAGAGCTTTCTTATAGAATGGGTCAATGCCAGTACTGGAGAGATAATCAAAAGTAAAGGCTTTTTGAATCGGTTTATTGAAATCTTAGATATACAATGTATTCAACATTTCATCCTTCGCCTGTGCATTTGGATAAATGTGGCTATTCAATATTGTGCACTTGGTGGTATAAGCATGAATCAATTTGTCACCTTGCTACAGGTGACGAAGTTATTTAAGTTTTTGTGCATCTATTTGATCTAGTTGGAACTAGATATGGAAAGCAATTAGGGCTTCATTCCAAGATGACTAGCCATTTTTTGCCAACTAACCAGTGTAGTGGGAGCTCATGATCATCTGCTAAGACCCACAGATTTCTTATTGCTTCAAGCATTTCAAGCGAGCACAAATGGCTATCTCTCACCTAGCTGACACAGTTTTGATCCTATGGGGGTGTAGTGAGCTTACCTTGATGCTCAAATGAGTAGCCTCCTTCCTCAAGCAAACCAGTAGCTCCACGATTCGAGATGCGAGCTCAAGCAACCTTAACCCTCTACCTCCAAGCTCCATCCTCCATATCCATATGCGAGACAAGAGAAGAGAAGAAGAAGAGAGGAGATAATGGAGAGCTTCTTCTCCAAGATCCCTCGCCCTCACATACTCACTCCCTCACACTTCCTCTCTCAAGCACACACAAGCAAGCAAGAAGGAGAGGAGAAGAGAAGAAGAAGAAACCACTTTTGCCACACACTAAGAATGAGCTTCTCATTCACTTTTTGAGTTTATATAAAGCCCTAAATCCCTTGGGCACCCATCCCCTTTTTTACATGACCAAGCATCTTGCCAATATCCTCTTTCCCTACTCCCTTCTAGTTGCTTTATCCCTTCACCTATGCTAGTTTAGACTTTACAATTTGCACAAGAGGGAGCTTGGCACTCTTTTATAAAATAAAATACATTGCACCCTATGCTTTCCTTGCTAGGACATTTTGTGCACCTTGCTAGAATATTCATGCACCTTGCTAGAATATTCGGAGCATCTGTTAGAATATTTGATGCACCTTGCTAGAAATTCGGTGCTCTCCCGCATTTTTTCTGAGCTTGCCTTCTCCTCCACTTTTCTCGCTTAGGCAGAATGAGCTTCTCTATTCACTTTTTGACTTGGGATTCCTTGTTCTTCCTCTACTTCTTTTTGGGTAGTATGGTTCGTAACATGTCTGTAACATTGTAACATTACCCCCCTCCTAGATGAGTACCAGCCCCATGGCACTTGCGGGTCTGAGATGATGAGGGTTTGGTGATTTGAAGGGTGGTTGTGTGAGTCGATGATGATGGGGCCTCCTGGGGACTGGTCCTAGGGCGAAGTTGATCACATGATTAAGGTGGTGGAGGCCAAGAGTGGATCGAGTAGATGAGGGGGCCTTCGAAGTTGGTGAGATACATTATTTGTGTTTACCTATAAAGAAAAGAAGGAGCACTACCTAGGGGTGTGTTTACCTTACCATGTGGTGCATTGTGCTCATGCTAGTGGAATGCGGAGTTGGCTCGAACCACATGCAAGCTTGGGTGTTGTCCCACACTTGAGGACCTAGTTCTTGCCTAAGGAGGTGTGGTGAGTGTGGCTTAAGGAGACAAGTCTAACCATAGGCGAGGGTGACCTCCCTAGATATGTCCTGCCCTTGATGTGCCCTAAGCGTGAGGTGGGGAATCAAAATGGGCTAGGAGGTTAAGGACAGAGTCGGTCGATCAAAGCCACCAGACGCACCTAACTTGAGGATCCCGAGGTGCAATGGCTGTGGCTTACATGTAGTGAGATGATTTGGTTGCTTTCTCCTGTGATTTTCTTCTCATGATCTCTTATTCTTTTCTTTTCTTTATTCTTTTCTTTGTTTTTTCTCTTCTTTCTTTTCATTTAAAAAAAAGATGAAAATCTAGTCTTTGTCATCAGAGTCATGAGAGGGAGGAGTTGGGGGACTTAAGAGATTTGTTGAGGAATTTCTAGCTTTGCATGTATCCTTTGAGGTTCATTTGTGCCTGGAGAGGAGTAGTGGAAAGAAATGAATGATTACAGTGAATGAAGTGGCTATCATTCATATCTTCTAAGAGAGCTACACAAAAAGAGGGAAGGAGGGTAGTTTGCATCACTAACCTAGTCATAGCGCAACCGTCTATGTCATTTGGATAAAAAAAGTGTTGAGCATAGCAAATGATGCTTGGTATGTATGTCCATAGAGACTGGATGTGTGCCCAAAAGAGGCTTTCTCATAAGTGGCTTTGTATGAGAGATATGACAAAGACGTATGCTCTAGAAGCTCTAGGAAGAGATGTCCAAAATCCCATAAGCATAGAGAGGAAAAGTGGTACTATCCTAAAAGCTATAAAGGCATGTACCTGACACTCATTTCAATGATATAGTACTATCATTCTGTGTCACTCAAGATTGTGTTTATGAGTCCAAGAGTTAATCTATCTTGGAACCTAATTCACTTGAGTTACAATTCTTTATCTCAATCATGTTTTATGTTTATAACCTCCATCCGCCATACCTAGCATAGCTCTAGATCCGTGTTTCTCAACATGGTATCAGAGCCATGGTGAGCCATGACTAGCTTCATTAGAGCAGAGTCCTTCTTTAGCCCTGTTTTATTATGAATGGATAGTATGAGTTGAACCTACCTTAAGGCCCTCTACCATATCCATGCCTTAGGCTTATTCTTCATCTCATATCCTTCTCATTCTTCTCTTCACTTAAAATCCACCCAGCTATGCTCCCATCTTCTTTGAACCACACAAGAAGCTTTAAGCAAGCATCAGCAGGCCTCTTGTCTCCCTTTCTTCATTGGCCTTTCTCCAAGCCACTTACTATCTCTTGGCCCAATTG
Organism: Lygodium microphyllum; assembly: GCF_053477565.2. Taxonomy (NCBI): domain Eukaryota; kingdom Viridiplantae; phylum Streptophyta; class Polypodiopsida; order Schizaeales; family Lygodiaceae; genus Lygodium; species Lygodium microphyllum. The sequence continues at coordinate 14,609,652 of NC_141161.1, read as the reverse complement.
ACGAAGTCTTTCTTGAAGCTTGACATGTCCCTGGAGGTCCCCTTCCACAGCTTCTACTATGGGCTTGTGATTGAGAACCTAGGTCTCACAAACAAACTACAAATAAAGAGATTGCTCCTACATCCTCTCGTCCAATCTAATAATGGATATGGTCGCATACTCCGCTGCAACATCTAGCCATTGGAGAACATACAAACTGTGGAAAAATCTATACTGAGACGGGACCTGATGGAGAAACAATTCAAAGTGATGGAGCACCTAAATCAGTGACCTGGAGATGCTTACCAAACATTTGGATAATAGCTGCTTAGAAGTATGGAGACAGAACTGCACTTGAATCGACAATCATGACTCATGGAATGCTAGGTTTAACCTTCATGGAATTAGAAACATTAGCTCAAAATAGATCAAGCCTTACATCAGTGGGCACCATAAGACTTACATCACCAACTTCAATGATGTCTTGAGTGGAAGAAGAGCTCAAAAAGCTATCAATCTGCATTGTTGCTCCCGTTCAGCCTCCTTTAGGATCTATGACAGGAAAAATAGTGCCACCTGAAGCAACTCGCCTCTTGTAGCTCATCATCATCTTCATTTTGTTTCTAAAGGCTAATACTAAGGTTAAAGCCCTAGCCCTTAAAAGGCTATTCACACTAGCTCATCCTCTCTCTCTCGCACTTACTTGTTCACATCTACACTTCTCCAAAGCCAGTCCATTCACATATTCTCTTTCACACTTGAAGCTATAAATCTCATTCACATTACAATGTTTTATGGTTCATTCTTGACATCCAAATGATTAACCATTTTGCCATCAAGTGTCTTTAGACACTAGCATTGCATGCCTTTCTCAATATATGTCAAAGCACTTGTAAAAGGGATTAGACACTACCTGAGTATACTCATAGTAAGACCTTCCCGCATTCAAAATGAGTTGTCTACACCACACTCAAATGATCAATACCAATGTAATGATGAGCCATGAGCCCAAGCCAAATAAATCCCACAAATCATGTATCCCAAAATCTATGTCATGTATGTCAAAAGAGAGCTTGTCAAGTTAAATAAATAATACAAGCATGAAACAAAAAGATTGTGTCAAGAAGACTAAAAGAGAAGTACCATACATCAATAAAAGGGATGAGGGCATGAAAACCAAGGAGTTAAAGATGATCAAAGTCACCAAGAAGATCGTGATCACAAAAGGTTGCCAAAGAAGTAAGAAGAAGATAAAGAAATTTATGCTGCTAACAAACAAAGAATTTTTCATATTGGATCTCCCTTTGTGGATCTTGTTTCCCATAGTGGATTTTGTAAAAACCCTTACCAAATTGTAAAGTTTCAAAGCTTAACTTGACTAGGCTGCCAAAGAGCTAGTCTCCTGGGCCATATCATCATGTAGGGGGGGAGCTAGCAAGAGTAGAGACTCATCATTTGAGGGGGGGGGGTGTTGAGAATAGCAAATGATGCTTGGTATGTATGCCCATAGAGACTAGATGTGTGCCCAAAAGAGGCTTGCTCATAAGTGGCTTTGTATGAGAGATATGACAAAGATATATGCTCTAGAAGCTCTAGGAAGAGATGTCCAAAATCCCATAAGCACAGAGAGGAAAAGTGGTACTATCCTAACAGCTATAAAGATATGTAATTGACACTCATTTCAATGATATAGTACTATCATTCTGTGTCACTCAAGATTGTGTTTATGAGTCCAAGTTAATCTATCTTGGAACCTAATTCACTTGAGTTACAATTCTTAATCTCAATCATGTTTTATGTTTATAACCTCCATCCGCCATAGCTAGCATAGCTCTAGATCCATGTTTCTCAACAAAAAGAGTGGTGGTAGGAAGTACTCTTGTGATGTAGGCTCTTGCTTTAATAGTACCCTAAGTAATCAGATAATTGCATGTAGTTGGGAAGGATGGGTCTCGTCATGAAGTGAATTCATTAAGGAAGTGGGCTATGGAGTCATATAGATCTTGAAGCATGAAAGTGAGGGCTTTCTCAGGCTTAGTGGCATTGACATTGTATATTCTGGGGAAGTCATATATCGACCATGGATGTTTGGATTGTAATCCACCCTTCTTGGATATGGCATAAAAGTAGGGTTATTTCTTTCAAAGGGTAGGGTGTTACAAAACGACAACTAGGCATCTATGTTGCCTTCCCAGATTCACCTCCTCCACTTTGGTTGGCACTCATAGACCTTCACTGTTTTGCGCACTTCATAGACTTTGTTTTCCCAATAGTGATCCTCTATTCCCCATTGGGTAGGATTTCTTTCTCTCCTAGAGGTCCACCTATCTCCCAACCTCCTTTTGACATTGATGTACTTGCAAGACACAAAATGTAGTGGGAGCTCATGCTCATCTGCCAAGACCCTGTCAAGATTGTGGGAGAGAAGGAAGGAGTCTCACTTGTAGCTTTCTTGCTTGCACAATGGTGAATACACACAAGGGTGGAGGCTGAAAACAATTTTCCTCTTCTTAGTTGTGTAAGCTAAAAGAACTCTCATACAAAGAAATAGAAGAACCCTATATATGGGTCTCAAACCAAACTCAACTAACTAAGGTGGCATACTAACTGAGCCACGAACTAGAGTAGATAAGGATAGCTATCATGTAGCTATTATTCATGGGCGGTGTACCAACCACGTCTGCAACTGACAAGCCGGTGACATAAATACACAACGGTCAACCTGGCGTATCACGAGTGGAGCTCGATATCTCAACACTCCCCCTCGAGCTCAATCCCAATTCCTACACACCAAGCAGGTCTCTGAACTTGCGCAGCTTCTCTACGCCCAATGCCTTCGTGAATATGTCAGCTACCTGATCCTCTGTGCTGACATAAACTAGATCAATAAGACCTAGTAAAACCCTCTCTCGCACATAGTGATAATGCACCTCAATGTGCTTTATTCTAGCATGATAGACTGGGTTATTTGCCAAGTGTATACTGCTCATGTTGTCACAATAAATGACAACTGGCCCATCTGTAGGCTGATGCATATCATAAAGTAGCTTATGCAACCAAGCTACCTCACATGCAGCCATTGCTGCACCCCTGTACTCAGCCTCTGTGCTCGACAAGGCAACTGTAGGCTATTTCTTGCTGCTCCAAGTGACTGCAGCACTCCCAAAAGAGAACACATACCCACTGGTAGATCGTCTATCAGAAATACTACCAGCCCAATCAGCATCAGTGTATCCATGCAACTGTATCTGAACCCCAGTCTCATAAAATAGTCCATATTGCAATGTGGACTTCACATACCTGAGTATGCGTCTAGCCGCATTCAAATGCGGTTTCCTTGGAGCCTGCATAAACTGACTTACCAATCCAACAACATAGCTCAAATCTGGCCTGGTAATAGTCATATAAATCAAGCTTCCTACTATGCGTCTGTACACAGTAGGGTCTTCCAGAAGCTCACTTGCATCTGCGCTCAGCTTCACATTCTGCTCCAAAGGAACTGAAATAGGCTTACAGCCTGTCATCCCATATTTGGACAGCATGTCCAATCCATACTGCCTCTGCAAGAGCTATATCCCACTTGGTGATCTAATCACCTCAATGCCCAAGAAATAACGCAGCTCTCCCAAATCCTTCATCTCAAACTTCTGCTTCGATAGCATTTTCACATGAAGGATATCTTCATCACTGTCACCTGTCATAATCAAATCATCAACATAAATGACAAGTAGCATAATACCTTTCTCTGTTTTTCTCACATAGAGTGAGAAATCTGCCTTGGAAATCTGAAAGCCAATAGTGACAAGATACTGTCCTATCTTGTCAGACCATGCTCTAGGTGCTTGCTTCAAGCCATACAAGGCTTTCTTCAACCTGCAAACAAACTCAGGATGAACAACATGCACATAACCTGGTGGCTGCTCCATATAGACCTCTTCTTGCAAATCACCATGCAAGAAGGCATTCTTTACATCCATCTGATGTAAAGACCATCCCTTTGATGCAGCCATAGCAATGACTACTCTTACGGTTGCCATCCTTGCAACCGGACTGAATGTTTCTTCATAGTCAATGCCATATGTTTGTGCATACCCCTTGACTACTAATCTTGCCTTGTATCTGTTCACAGAACCATCTGCATTGTGCTTCACCTTATAAACCCACTTACAGCCAATTGCATTCTTACCTTTAGGCAAAGGTACCAATTTCCATGTAGCATTTGCTTCCAAGGCATTCATTTCTTCATCCATGGCTTTATCCCATTTTTCTTTTCCCATGGCTTCCTCAAAAGAAGTGGGTTCTGGTTCCTGTATCACTTTAACCATATATGCATAGTGAATGGCTGTAAATCCATCATATTTCAGCCTATCCACAGGGTACCTAGCTCTCATAGACCTGCGCAAAGTAGGTTCACTCCCAGGTGCTCTCAAAACATCCCTGGTCTTCCTTACTCCAGGTGTAACAATAGAAGGAATACCCAACTCATCATCAATGCTCTGTTCTGAGCCACTGGATTCACCATCCACATAAGAGTGACCTGCATTCACATCAAACATGGGCTGATCAACCTTCTCTTTTCCTTTTCGTGATACTTGCATACCACTATCTGCATTACTTTGAGAAGATTCTCCTGATCTCAATCTGCCTGTCCATGGCGAAGAATGTGAACCACTGCTAGAGGACGCTCCAGGTCCACTAATATTTTGTGACTGCTGCTGTGAATTCTGTGCAGCATTACCATTTTGTGCATCTACATCATCAATCACATTTACTGGTTTATACCAGCTACTCATCTCATCAAAAACAACATCTCTGCTCACTGTAAACTTACGAGTAGAAGGGTTATAGCATCTATACCCTTTTTGCTGCAGAGAGTAACCAATAAAGATGCACTTCTCAGCTTTTGGATCCAACTTGGATCTCAACTCATCTGGCACATGTACATAGGCAATGCAACCAAAAATTTTCCAATGAGAAATATCTGGTTTCCTACCAGTATACCTCTCCTCTGGAGTCATTCCATGTATTGCTGCAGTGGGAGTCCTGTTCATTATGTAGACTGCTGTAGCAACTGCTTCAGCCCAATAAAAATCTGGCAAGTCTTTTTCATTGAGCATGGCACGAGATACCTCTCCAATATGCCTGTTTTTCCTTTCTGCAATTCCATTTTGTTGTGGGGTATGACTGCATGAATATTGCTACTTTATGCCATGCTCCTGCAGGAACCTTGCAAACTCATTTGAGAGGTACTCTCCCCCTCCATCTGACCTTAGGCATTTTATCTGCAAACCTGTTTCTTTTTCAACCATAGCTTTAAGAGTTTTGAAATGCCCAAAAACTTCACTTTTCTTTTTCATAAAATACACCCAAACTTTTCCGCTATAGTCATCAATAAAAGTGACAAAATAATGACAGCCTCCAAGAGATGCAGCTTTAGTAGTCCACACATCAGAGTGGATTAATTCCAATGGCTTCTCACTCTCTTGAACATGTCTAGAAAATGGTTTCCTTGCCTGTTTTCCAAATTGACAGGCTTCACATATCTTATGCATTTCTGCAACCTTGAATTTGGGCAATCCTGCAACAATATTTTGGGCCTGCATTGATTTAAGTCGCTGTACATTAACATGACCAATGCGTTTATGCCAGATATCAATATCTGCAACTACACCGGTCCCATGTGCAAACATTGCTGCACTCAATTCAGACATGTCTGCATCCAATGTAAACATTCTGCCCTTCTTCTTTCCTTTTGCTATCAAGCGACCTTTATTTTTCATATCCTCAACAAAGCATCCATGAGGATTAAATTTGACCTGCAAGCCCTGCTCAACCATTTGACCAATAGAAACCAGATTCTTGGTGATATTCGGGACATGAAATACATCGGATAGGTATTTCTTTTTCCCATCCTGCATAGACAAAGGAAATTTTCCAATCTGCACAATAGGATGTGCAGTATCATCACCAGTCTCCATAAATCCTGGTTTTTCCATTTTCCTTGCATCCTCCATCCATTCTGCATGACCTGTCATGTGGTTTGATGCACCTGAGTCAACATACCATACATCGTTGCTTTCTTCTGCACTTGTCACAGAATTGTTCATGTGCTGCACCATAAACAGATGCTCATTTCTGTCATCACCCTGTCTACTAGAGGATGCATAATTTCCTTGTTGCAGTTTTCCATTCATGATGTCATTCTGCTTTTTATAGCAGTCTTTAGCCATATGACCCATTTTACCACAATAGTAGCATTCAACATTACTGTTTGTATTTTGGCCTCTTTGCCATCCACCACGACCTCTTTGGCTCCCCCTGCCTCTAGAGTTACCACATCCTCCTCCATAGGACTGGTTTTCTTGAGTTTGCTGCATATTCTGATTTCTACCACGGCCTCCAAATCGGCCTCCTCTACCTCTGCCTCTACCTCTTCCAACATTTGAGTAGAAGACAGCTTCTTTTGAAGTTCCTCCTGAAGAAGATGCACCACCATTTCTCTGCTCCTCAGAAATTAGAAGAGCAATCAACTCCTCAAAATCAGGAAATCTTTCACGGACGGAAATGGATGTCCGAAACTGCGCATAATCCTTTCATAGACCATTCAAGGTCACAGAAACTAAATCATCATCTTCCACTGGTGACCCAATGGAAGCAAGTGCATCTGCAATCTTCTTCACCTTCATGTGGTAGTCATTGATGCTCATATTTTCTCTTTGCACATTATGCAACTCTTGCTTGAGCTGCATTTTCCTGGCTTGAGTATTTGTGCTATACATTTTTGACAAAGTATCCCATGCCTCCTTTGGCGTACTTGCATCCTGAATATGCACAATCATAGAGTCTGAAATACTGATAGACAGCCAATACATAACTTTCCTGGCTCTCTCATGCCATGCTTTAAATGCCTGCATTTGCTGTTGATTGGGAACATCAGGAAGAACTGGTTCTTCTTCATTTCCTGCAACAAATTCCCAATATCCTTTTCCCATAAGGAAATTCGTCATTTTAAACTTCCATGCTTGGAAGTTGTTCTTGTCAAGCTTTTCAGTGACAATCTGTGAGAGAGAATCAGACACCATTACAGAACACTGCAAAAAGTTCTGTCACTACAAAGAACACAGCTTCAGCCTCACAAGGGCTAATCTGCAAAACTGACGAAAGTGGTATTTGACCACATAGTCACTTCCTAGTGACGATTTTGCATCAACAGGCAACAGGGATGATTCTGTAACTCCCAATGTCTCTGCACACAAGCATACGATGCAATTTCTGTGGTAACTTTTCACCGACCTGTAGAATAGTGGTCGCACAGCATAAAACAGGGCCTTTTCCTGAGTGCGTGCAGAAAACTTCTGCCTTCAAAACAGGCCCCGAAAATGGCCTCAAATCCAAAAAACAAGGTCGCCATGGGCTAAAGCCCTCTCCCACAGCATATACTGCCCTCTTGCTTCACCGCGAAGGGCGTCTCAACCTGAGACAATGCACTCTTGCAATTTTCGGCTGTGCTACCTGCAGAGATCTGCTCCCAAAACAGAAAATGAAAGCAACACTGCTCCTCTTACCAGAACACCGCGAGCTTGGCTTGCTTTCTTGAGCTCCTTATCACGAACAAGGCTCTGATACCATGTCAAGATTGTGGGAGAGAAGGAAGGAGTCTCACTTGTAGCTTTCTTGCTTGCACAATGGGGGAATACACACAAGGGTGGAGGTTGAAAACAGTTTTCCTCTTCTTAGTTGTGTAAGCTAAAAGAACTCTCATACAAAGAAATAGAAGAACCCTATATATGGGTCTCAAACCAAACTCAACTAACTAAGGTGGCATACTAACTGAGCCACGAAATAGAGTAGATAAGGATAGCTATCATGTAGCTATTATTCATGGGCGGTGTACCAACCATGTCTGCAACTGACAAGTCGGTGACATAAATACACAACGGTCACCCTGGCGTATCACGAGTGGAGCTCGATATCTCAACAGACCCACGGACTGCTTATTGCTTCAAGTGTTTCAAATGAGCACAAATGGCTATCTCTCACCTAGCCAACATGCCTTCAATCCTATAGAGGTATAGTGAGCTTACCTTGATGCTCAAATGAGTAGCCTCCTCCATCAAGCAAACCAGTAGCTCCACGATTCGAGATGCGAGCTCAAGCAACCTCAAGCCTCCACCTCCAAGCTCCATCCTCCATAGCCATGTGGGAGACAAGAGAAGAGAAGAGAAGAGAAGAAGAAGAGAGGAGATGATGGAGAGCTTTTTCTCCAAGATCCCTCACTCTCATATACTCACTCCCTCATACTCTCACACTCCCTCAGCAAGAAGGAGAGGAGAAGAGAAGAAGAAGAGACCACTTTTGCACACACCAAGATTGAGCTTCTCATTCACTTTTTGAGTTTATATACAAGCCCTAAATCCCTTGAGCACCCATCCCATTTTTTACATGACTGGGCATCTTACAACGGTCCTCTTTCCCTACTCCCTTCTAGTTGCCTTATCCCTTCACCTATGCTAGTTTAGACTTTACAATTTGCACAAGAGGGAGCATGGCACTCTTTTATAAAACGAAATACATTGCACCCTATGCTTTCCTTGCTAGGACATATTTTGCACCTTGTTAGAATATTCGGTGCTCTCTTATGTTTTTTCTAAGCTTTCCTTCTCCTCCACTTTTCTTGCCTAGGTAGAATGAGCTTTTCTATTCACTTTTTAACTTGCGCTTCCTTGGTCTTCCTCTGCTTCTTTTTGGGCTGTATGGTTCGTAACATGTCTATAACATTGTAACAACGAGGTTGCAACCTTCTTTAGCATTGAGGATTCAAAAATGATAGCCTTGTGCACTTCATTAACCTAATGAGGGTAATTTATTGTGTACACCACATCAAACTAAGCATCCAAATCTTCATTCAAAGATCCTGAGAACTTTGGGAGGGAAATACTAAGATGGTGTGCCATTGGAATCAAGATGATATGTGAAGTGGGGATTACTAGTCGAACAACTATTGGGTTGAGTGAAGCAAGAAGTTGGCTAGTTAGATTCAAGGGTGTAATAGGTGGATAGATAGAAAGATTTGATTTGGTCCTAGTTGGGGAAGTAGAACATGAATGACATGTTCGGAATTTTGGGGTAGCGTGCTGTGTCTTGACTATGGTGTCATTGAGAAATGAGACATCTTGAGGAGGCAGTATTGTCTAATTGGGACTAATGTGTATGGCTTATAGCCAAAATTAGCCTCAAGCTAGAGCATGTGAATGCGTATGCATTTAGCTTAGCACTCAAAGGAATGGAAATTGTGGTCGCTATGTGTTATTGGTTTCCTTGTATAGCTGCCATAGAAATGACGACACATGCACCTAGAACTGACATAGAGAGACATTGACATCACTTTTGACATTTAGAGCTCGAATTGAAGAGTCAAACATAATCATAGCATAATAAACAAGGACAAAAATATAATCAAGAGTCAATCCATAGTGTATTGGTGAAATCAAAGTCAAAACATTAGTTAGGGGAGGATTGCACAGTCGCAACATAGTTCTATGACAATACAAGAGCGATACACTGATGGATATAATGACCAAGGCAACACTACTACCAAATACACTGATTGGGGAAGCTCTATTGTTAGAGTACACCAAGGATGCCACCCAAATAGGACTGGAAGAAAGACTTAGGAAGGATATGGCATGGAGCAAGAAGACCTCTTGCTGCTTGGCCTCCATGACAATGAGTATGCTTGAACAACAACAACGACCATGCTTTTCTTCCTCCTATTATATAGGTCATTGCCTGTGGTGGGGCCTTTTCACTACCCATGTGCCATGTTTGGTGGCGGGGCATTCTCTCCACCCATGTGTTGTGCTAGGTCACCATTACTCTCATCCCATTAGCTCTTCAATGCACCATTGACAACTCCTGTGTTTAATGCTGCCACTACCTTTAGTAGGCCAAGCCATGAGCTATCTTGAAGTTCCCATTGGGGTCAAGGTCACTCTCATGAGCTACTTTGAGTGGTTTTATAGTAAAGTTCAATCCAAGATAACTAGCAAGCTTCCCTTTACATTTGGCTTTATTTGAAGGCTTATCCTATTGAAGATGATATTGTCACCCACGATTGTATTTTTTGCATCCCTCTTTCCCTTTGGCAAAACAAATTGGTCTAAGATTGAGTCTTTAGTTAGGAGAACACTTTGGTCTTTTGGAGATGCTAAAGGCTAGGTTATTTTCCTGTGGGAGTGAATTACCTCTCCTATCATAAAAGGAGGAGTGGACTTGAGCCTTTTTATGAGAAAGCAATGAGATCATCTGCCTCCTTGCTTAAGAGGATATGGGATGGAAAAGCTTATGAATTCTAATTAGATAGAAAACACTAAAGTCCATGGCAAGTTTTGGCCTAGTGCTACTTGATATGATGTTTTGTGCTCAACCAAAATCAACATATGTGGCTAACATCATATGCTTATAAAGATGAGTACATGCATGCAAGTCATAATGCAAAGTTGTGCATTAGGATCTAGAGGAAGGGCCCATGTAGGTGACTGAATATTTGGTATTGTGATTTCTGAATCTCAACCAGATTGTTAAGAATTTTGGCCTTAATGCTAAGAAGGCTAAATGGCACTGGGACACGCTCTCCAAAGTGAAAGATGAGTGACCAACATCCACGTTTAACACCATATTGGGAAAAATGGGAATTTCCCATAAGTTTGGGACACATGGTCAAATCTTTGGATTTGTCATAACTTGAACACTATAACTCCAAATCAAACATTCTATAGCTCAATAGATTCCATTTTTCAAGTGCTTTCCAATGATAGGTCAATCATATGGTTTTGAGAAACTTATGGACATGCTATCTAGGTGCCACCTTTTTAGTATTAAAAAAATGGGAATTGGAGGATTCCCAAACTCACTAATATTGTGTTGTTTGAAAGTAGAACCAAGATTTTCAAATGTTTGGTGGAGTTTGTAAAGGAAAAATGCTTGTAACAACTAAGAAAAGAGCCTATTTTGGGGAGCCCAATTCTAGATGGTGCTTAAGAGCCTTGGAGTCTTAGCATAAAGTTGAGCCAAGAGGACTCTTAGAGCTTGGAAGAAGTGGCTTAAGAAAGCTTGGAAGGCCACACCCTCCTACCTTGACAGAGTTTTCAAGTTTTTACAGGTTTCAGTGCTTTGTGTCTTTTGTAGAAGTCTTCTACAAAAGAAAAGAAGAATCTATTAAGCATGTTTTTAGGGATAATCGAGAGACTCAATTGCTTTAGTGGAAGATTAGAGCTTCTATGTGGACAAGATCAACCTCCATTAGTGAATTGAAGGGGAACAAATTCTACTTGGAGACTGTGGGGCCTTCAATAATATCTTAGGGAAGATTTGGGGGACAATTTGGGGTGTCACTTTGCTATGTTTGTGGACCCTTAGGAACAACCTTGCCTTTGGGTGGTTCAAAAATGCTCATGGTTTGCATGTTAGTCTTTGTGGGGTTATTTTTGGTGAAAGCTATTACATAAAAAGCTTGCTAAAAAGAATGATGATCTACAGCAGATACCTAGGCTTTTACCCAAATGTGGTGATATACATACTTACTACTTTTGAAATCAATATAATGTATGCAATTTTTTTTTGGGTGGAAATAATCCAACTAGAAAACCAAGTTAATAACAAAGGAAGTTCCCAATCACAACTTGCTACCTAAATGGAGCTTGCTGCCTTGTGCATAAAGAAAGAGGAACTCCCACCAAGGGTCATATATGTAATTGTACCCTATGAAAATATGCAAGTCTTACAAGTGGCAAAGTGTATTTCCCAATGAAGAGTGTATTCCTCCTAGTTGACTTTTTGTGAGTATAAGACTTGTAAAAGATTGAAGCTAATCAACTACAAACAAAGTTAATAATATAGGTCCTAGTCGGTCAACTACCAACAAAGTCAATAATATAGGTCCTAGTCTGTCAACTACCAACAAAGTCAATAATATAGGTCCTAGTCCATCAACTACCACTAAATAAGTTACAACCATCCATGACATTGGTGACAATCATGAAAAGTCACACATTTCCAATCTTCAATTGGTTTAACTAACTTATTGACATATCATTTTCTAGTGAGGTCTTTGAACATATGAGAAAAGAAAAGCACCACTCATTTTTGCATTTAAAAAAGGGAAAAGAAAATGCCTCATTCCTTATTCATAAATGATAACAATGATAAAAATGTGTCATTGTTGTAAAGTACTACATACAACAAACCTGATTTGTTATCATCTATTTGTTCCTTTTGTAGACAAACCCTTTAAACATTTTTATACATTCCAACCATCCCAAAATCTTTATCAATATAACCTCAAATATAAGTTATCCAAACTACACATGTTCAAACCAAACCCTTTAAATCTTTTTACACATTCCAACCACCCCAAAATAGTATATGTGTAACCACAAATGTCAGTATCCAAAGTACACATGTTCAATGTGCATCTTCTAATTTATAATATCCATGGACTTTCATTAAGATAGTACTTGATTGCTTTCATACTCAAGGTGTTGGTTTTTAGATTGTTGGTATTTTAACTAAGATAGTACTTGATTACTTTCATACTCAAGGTGTTGGTTTTTAGATTGTTGGTATTTTAACTAAGATAGTATTTGATAATTTTCATACTAAAGGTGTTGGTTTCACTAAGATCGTATTTGACTACTTCCATACTCAAGGTGCTGGCTTTTAGATTGTTGGTATTTTAATTACATCTGTATCCAAGGGTGTGCATGCTCTAATTTGTACAAATTTATGTGGCTTGCAATTTATTAAGACTAATTAAAGTTAACATAGCCACGAGCAATACACAAAATTTTGTTAATGAAAAACCTCACAGTTTCAACATTTGTAAGAAATACTTCTTCTCCAATAGAAGTCACCTCTAGTTTGATCTCCCTTCAATGAGTCCTAGTCTTAAATAATTTTCCTCCAAATGGAAATTCAAACTTATTAGATGTTTAGTAGACTTCATATATATTGCTTCATGCTAGGTTCTATGAGTTTTGTTGTTTGATCTATCCGCCTTAATCAGTGAGCATAATAACATATATTTAAAATAAAAAGTTTTATAAATACTAACTTGTGAAAAACAAGTCGATTACAAACCACATAAACATCATGCGCCTTGAAACACTCAACCCACAAAGGATTGTAATATGTTTCTTTTAGCTCAATATTTTAATGTTTAAATGTTATAAGTAAGCTTCAAAAGATTTCAAAGCAATTATTGTATGTAAGCATTGCCAAATAGCAATTGGAAATAGGACATTGTAAACAACATTTTCTTAGTTGGTGACCTAACACTTTAAGAATAAAGGCTTGTGTGGCAAATGTAAAAAGCATTTAAGTATTACATGCAAGGCAAAGTCAAAAGATTTGCAAGCACTATGTAAAGAGTACAACTTAAGGAGTGTTGTAAGCTGTCAAATACTATATCTTACAAGTGCAAATCAAACTATAATATTCAACACGTTTCCTATTGGTATGATACACCTAGACGTTATATGGTCCTATGTTGACACTTAAAGAGTACAATTTAAGGAATGGTGTTGGCTACCAAATACTAGGTTTCACAAGTGCAAGTATGAATACAACTTTCAATAAGCATCCTATTGGCATGATACACTTAAAGACAATATGGTCTTGTTGACACTTGCTATTGGAAGGATGATAAACAATGCATTCTTAAGCTCAAAACTACAATGTTTTTCATTTCATCAACTTACTATTGTGCCCTTTAAAATTCACATATCATTGACTAATCTCATCACTAAAATTATGATTCAAAAGGGCACAATTTACCATAGTGCTTTAGGATGTCAAAGTATTGCAACACCAAAAAATCATAGCATCATGCTTCAAGTACCTTCTCTACAAAACTTTTTGTTTCAGTGTGATATTTATTTTATTGCACATGTACCTTGGCCATGTACCTATTTGGTAGTTTCATCCTCATAAAGAAACCTTGTAAGGTAATGAATGTCCTTTCAAGAGAGCATTTAAAACCCCATTGACAATGGGTTTCTTGAATAAGACATACGATTAATGTAGAAGTAGATTGTGAACTAAAATCAAATCCACCTTCCAAGGTTTCATTCCATTTCTTTGAACTTTGTAAAATGATGGAATGAGGAAACTCTTGTGCTAAATTAGGGATGTATTAAAAATGGGGGTGTGTAATTAGGGCTTAACATGTAGAGACAAGCAAGTGGAAACAATGGATGGATGATAGTTATAAAGCCACCAAAAAAGTTTGAATGAAATTTGGAGATAACTACAAGATCATGTTTTGATATATCAAATCTATACTACACATAAACGGGAAGTTTTGCACTTGGGACCCCGTGACCCCATGCATGCACCCATCCACATGCCTCTGACCCTCCACATGTGTCGCGTCCACATGCCCACCCACGTGTTCATGACCCTTGCACATGCTATGCTCATGTGCCTATGAGCTTGCTTGAGACACACACACACACACAGATGTATGCATAATATATTATATAATACACATATAATAATAATATATACCATATTAATTATACCATATTTTTGTGTGGTTTTAAAATATGTATGTATTGCATGAACCATATGTCTAATAAAAAAACCATCTCTCTCTTTCTCTCTCTCTCTCTCTCTAGGAAAAGGGGATATATATGCACAAATTTTCTCAAAGACTCATATTGTCCCTCTCCATGATCATATTCTATGTTCAATTAAAGAAGAAAGAGAAAGAGTATATGTATTCAACTAAAAGAGAGAGAAAGAGAGAGTGTGTGTACGTGTACATGTGTTCAATTGAGAGAGAGAGAGAGAGAGAGAGAGAGAGAGAGAGAGAGAGAGAGAGAGAGAGAGAGAGAGAGAGAGAGAGAGAGAGAGAGAGAGAGAGAGAGAGAGAGAGAGAGAGAGAGAATATAACCCCTCACCATTTAAGAAAAAGCCATCTATATTTCTTGAACACTATTCTCCTCCTTATGCCGCATAGGCTTGGAAGCCTTCTAGTTGGTTTGAGTTCCCCAAACCAAAGGCTTAAATAATATATAAAATAGAGATATAATGCATAGATAGGTCAATTTAATATTGTTGTATGTGTGTGTGTGTGTGTGAATAATGTGGATATATGCATCTATGTGTAAGAAGAAGAAAACGTGGAAAATGAAGAAAAACCAAACCTTGTGTAACATGCTCATCAAGCACATTCCAAGGCACACATTTTGTAGTTTATTAGTAGTTCTTCCAAGTGACGCGGCCCAGCACTCTCTTGGAGTAGCACGGGGTTTGTCACCTAGACCCTTTTGAGTCTACATCGCAATGGAAGAGTTTCGACACCGAACCCACTAGGAACGACCTGAATTCCAGGTTCCTAAATTCAGTTGGGTCTCCTAACAACCAGGTAGCGTCAATAATTTGAGTTCCCACTTCTCATAGCATCACTTGAACTAAAGTAGACTTGCCATTGCACTTGGTTCACACAGAATGGGAGACAAAGGGAAGCGCAGCATGTTAACCCCCTTGCCCATAAGGCAAAATCCCAAGGATAGGAGCAGTCCAGTGAAAGGATCGTGAGTGAGGACAAAGGAGAGCAAGAAGTGCAATTTGACCAAGGAAGGGCCAAGAAGTCAAAGAGGGCAACCCCGTAGAAGAAGGCAAAAGAAGAAGGGCGAAGAAAGAGAAAACAGACCTACATGGAGCCCAAGGGGATCCCAAAAGCATGAAAGAAAGAAGAAAGGGATGAGACAAAGAGAATAACAGAGGAATCCTCCACCTAGCAATCTTGTGGTATGGGTGCAATTCTTGGTCAACAAGGAGGCAACTCAAGGTGCGAGTCACAAACCCTTGTGACAAGAGCAAGAATACTGTCTAGATTCTACAAAGACACATAATCCAGATGGAACCTCAAACAACCAAAGATTGAAGCATCTACAACCACGAGTCCCTTTGCACTTCCATTGTCCACAACCTACGATACCTATGTGCAAGAACTCTTGTCACAGCTGGGACGGGTAAAGGAAGATAAGAAGATAGCCATAGTAGCTAAGCTTGAGGCCAAAAGGGAGACAATGGGCCTCTTAGTTTAGAGAGAACCCATAAAGTGGCCATCAATCAAAGAGAGATCAAGGAGCTAAAAGCGAAGCTCGAGGCCAAAGGAGGAGAAGACAAGAGATAGCAAGCAAAACGCGTGGGCAGTGGAAACACACAGCCTCACGAGCCTACAATGCAATTTTGATGAGCTTGTGGCATTGTACAAGGATCTGCAAAAAGAAAATGAAAGAATTCGAGATGCCGTAGAGCAGCTAGTAGTAGTAGAAGAAGTGAGAAGATGACGATACCAAAAGTATATAGCAAATCCAGAACAAAGGCTAGCCTCCGAGCTTGAAGAACAACAACGCTTGGAAAGAGAAATTGAAGAATAGGAAAAAAGGCTAAGGGCATTAGCCTACATGCACAACAAAAGCTTGGAAGAAATGAAGAAAAAAGTAGATGACTAGGTGAATAGGAGTGAAGAAAGAGTGAGCACCTTAGCGTGCTGACTAGCCCTTCTAAAAGGCAATAAGGTGCTAGCAGAGAGCATGGTAGAGGCCGTATAGGTGACCTTGGAAGCCCAACAACATGCCTTCCTTTGCACTCTCTTGGATGCCACACAATCTGAGGAAGAGGAGGTCATTGAGTCCTTAAAGAAAAAGTTGGAGATCACCTGCAGGGCTCTAAGGTATGGGCTACATGTTCAAACACAAATTGCAAGGCCCACACAAGGAGAGCCACCACAACATATGACACAAGAGAGGCGAAGGCCGACTGAAGACGCATGGCCAAGTTTTGAAAGGGGACAGCCAGCACGGCTCCTTAAATGGAAGGTTTTACAACAAGGATGCCGCCCCCCACCCCTCTTTTTGACCTCAAACACCGGCAAAGATATCTATGCGATAACTAGATCAATGTGTGGCAAAAAAAAAGAAACTCATGATCACAGTCACTGTACCTAGGGGTTCTCAAGTTAGGTGTGCTCGGTGGCTTCGGTCCGGTTAGCTCCATCTCTAACCCCCTAGCCCATTTTGATTCCCCACATCACACTTAGGGCACATCAAAGGCAGTAGGATATACTGAGGGAGGTCACACTCGACCTATCTCCCTAAGCCGTGCACCGGACCTCCAATGATGCACGGACTAGGTCCTCAAGTGTGCGACAATACCTAGGTTGTTCAACTTCCAGTTCCACTTGCACGAGCACTATGCACCACAGGGTAAGGTAGACACACCCCCAAGTAGTGCACCTTCTTTTCTTGTGAAGTAAAAACAAATGCTGCAACCTACCCACATTGGAGGACCCATCATCCATGCAATACATTCTTGGCCCCCACCACCTCAACCGGTTAATCAATCCCTCCCTAAGACCAAT
The DNA here is from genome assembly GCF_053477565.2 of Lygodium microphyllum. NCBI lineage: Eukaryota > Viridiplantae > Streptophyta > Polypodiopsida > Schizaeales > Lygodiaceae > Lygodium > Lygodium microphyllum. The sequence continues at coordinate 14,592,242 of NC_141161.1, read as the reverse complement.
CCTCATGAGACCCCATCATCATCGACTCACATGACTGCCCATCTTCATCAGATCAACACCGCAAGTGTTAGGGAACTAGCACCTATCTAGGAGGGGGTAATGTCACACGACAGGTCACCATTATGTCGAAACAAAGCAAAGGATGGCCATGTCAAAAAGTGAATGAAGAAGCTCTTTTTGCTCAGGTAGGTACAATGAAGGAGAAGGCAAGATCACAAAATGTGGGAGAGCCCAAACAATTTTGACGAGGTCTTGTCAAGGATGAAGGATGCTCTTTGTCAAGGATGAAGGAGAACCCCCAAGGGCTCTCCCAAAAGGAAAGCGCAGGGTGCAATGTAATTCATTTTATGAGAGTGCCGGGCACCATCCTGAGGAAGTCTTAAAGTCTAACAGCCACATGTGAAGGGATAAGGCAACTTGAAGGGAATAGGCAAAGAGAGTCTTGGCAAGATACTCGATCATGTAAAAAAGGTGATGGGTGTCCAAGGGATTTAGGGATCTGTCCAACACAATCTTCAATTTCAAGGACAGATCCGCCCATTCCCATTCTCTAGGCAGAATCCATTCAACACTATCGTCAATTTCAAAGGACAGATCCCCCTACCGTCAGTGTTAGTGAAGGACCAGGCCCAACACCATCTTCAATTTCAAGGACTGATCCGCCCATTCCCATTCTCTAGGCAGAATCTATTCAACACTATCGTCAATTTCAAAGGACAGATCCCCCTACCATCATTGTTAGTGAAGGACCAGGCCCAACACCATCTTCAATTTCAAGGGCTAATCCATTCGATAGCATCCCCTACAAGGGCTTGTATACCAACTCAAAAAGGCCATTTGGCTACACTGGTTACACCCATCCCACCTTCAAACTACTACCCACCATCAGTGCCATGGGACTAGCACTAGGTGATGTTAACCTCAGCACAAGAAGAAAGTGAAAAAAGTGGAAAAGTGCAAGAGGTGGCCCAGAAGGAAATTAGACACAATAGAAGAAGTAGGAAGGGAAATGGACAAAAGCGCAAGGGCGGCCTCAAAAGCTAAGTCAAAGGCAAAAGCACATTTTTAAATGCAAGGCACCCCTAAAATTGTTTGTAAAAGAGCATTAGGCTCCCCGCTTATCCATTCACCTTTTGGTTTTTACACATGGGGTTTTGAGTTTGGAGATCCACTTAAGTTGGACATCCATCACTCCTATTTGGCTCTTGGCTTCTCTTTCCTAGTTTATACATACACAATTAGATTAAATCGACAATAATGAAAGTGAACATAACATGCCCAATTAAGAAGTCCTTAGTAGCATGATTTAGTGGCCCATTGAGATGCTTTTCCTAAGTGACCCCACTCAGTACTCTTTAGAATAATATAAGGTTTATTGTTTAGGCACTCTTGAGTCCACTTCTCATAACAAAAGGTTTCAGCCTTACCCATAAGGATCAAACTAAATTCGGGGCTCCTAAGGTAAGCTAAGGTCACTTATCATTTTGTCTAGCATTAGTCTTCAAGCGTCTACTTGTGCTAGAACCAAAGCCAAATTGTGTCACACTTGGTTCAAGGAGAGTGAGAAGAACAAGGGAAGTATAGGCACATTGACCCCTCCACTCGTAGGGTATAGTCTCACTCATGTTTCCCAAAATGATGTAGAGCCAAGGTTCCAACTATTTTTAACGTTACTTCTAATGAACGAATAAACATGCATTTTCATTATAGTAAGAGCTCTGTTAACAAGCCATATGCAAGGTACCTTCTAGAAGTGTGGAGGATGTAGAAGCACTAAAATTTTTGCTTGACATTGCCACAAGTGTCTTATCTAATATTGACCATGGGAGAAAACTCACATTGTTGCAACTAGATCCCAAATCATTGATCACTTGTGTGACATTGTCTATAGTGATCAAGAGATGATAGATATATAAATGGTGCACCTAGCTTTCTCTAACCTAAGTGACATATAACTTTAGTCATTTGTTGAAGCTTCTATTGCAATAGAGCCTCTTGAAGTCATGGCACCTTATTCTAATAATATGGATCCTCTAGATTTTGATGAACCTAAGGAGGAAATTGGGGAAAAATCATAAGAGTTACTACTAGTGATGATTGGCTTGGCCCTTAATTCTCAAGAGTGCTATGAGAGAATATTGTGAGTCCTTTAAGGTTCTACATAGAAAGTGCTAGATTATAAATTGAATTGCAAATAGTGGAAACTTAAAGGGAATATCTAGATGATCCTATTAGGTAGTAGTATCATGAGATGCAAAAGACAAAAGAGACCAATTTTTGACTTCAATGTCTATTAGGAAGCCAAATTTAGAAAGCCCTTACTACTCAGTATGATACAAAAACTCATCAAAGTGGGAGAGAGGATTGCAAGAAATGGATGGAGAGATAGGATAGGTCACCTTTTAAGGATGAATGCAAGATTTGAAGGAGAAGAATCGACAAGAGTATCTCAAAGAAAAACCATGAGGCATGGAAGCTGTAGACAAAATGGAGATATCCTATCTTTGATGTAGATGAACTAGCTTACTCTTCCTTTTGCTACTCAAATCAAAGGGTAGATGTGCTTTATTATCCATATCCAAGAAGGTGTCTGGGTGAGTATAATGTTGAGTAGCATGGCATATAATTTTTCAAAAATTCCTAAGGTAATGCTCCATAGGAACACAAAATCTATCGCTTCTCGTTATAGAATCCATGGCCATCCTTCTATAGTTTCATTAAAATGATTCACAAACTATCTAGACCATGCATTCATTATTACTTGTGACTATCTCCACCTCATAGTCAAGCTCCTATAGCAACCACGAACTCCTTATGAGGATGGCCTACCACCTCTTTTCTTTGACATCAATACATGCATTGATTGAATTGCTATGATGAGAATCCATTTACATGATAATTCATATCTCTCATATTATGTAGCCTTGTATTGAAGGATATCATGGATAATAGATTTGTACAATGTACTCATTAGTTCTCTCAAGACCCATCCATTGAGCTTTGTGAATTCCTAAAAACCTATCTTCATAGTAGTAGTAAAGGGTGACTTTCACACACTTTGTAGCCACACCCTAAGGAGTGACTCACTTTTATTATTTTTAATGAATTGGGACCTCAAGTGTGGAACAACACTCCAAGCTTACCTAGAGTTCAACCCATCTCCTAATCACACACACAAATGCATAAATCACTACACAAATAAGTTAGCCACACCCCTTAGGGAGAGAATAAGTGGAGTTGAGGATTTTTATGAGAGAAATTGAAGATTCATCAACATTGGTGGCCTTTTTGTCATCTTCATTCCATGATTTATTATTCTTCTTTAATGATGCCATGAGTATCCTTTATAAGTCATAATCTTTCCACCATGGAGCCACAACTTTTTAAACATAATCTATCAGAGTACTAGACCATCTACAATATTAACAGGACTACTTGTCTCTTCATTTTCACGAGCATATTCCACGAGTCTCTTTGACGTGAGTGCCATGTGATTGACACTCTCTTCAAGGGGGTACACTTAATTTTAAAAAGAGGCTATAGTGAAAGACAAAGTCAAGGAAAGTCAAAGATAGTCCAAGTGCATGTGTTGGAATTATTTTATGGTGTATTATTTTTTGGAGTTTCAACATCTTTTTTTGGCACGCATTATTTTTTCATTTCATGGATATCATAAAATTGTTATGGGTGTTTTATTTTGTAGAGTTAGGTTCACTTCTGAATACATTGTATTTATCACCAGTAGTATTTATCGCACCTACAATTCTTGTGTGGGTTGCACCCATGACTTTGTAATTGCAATAGTGTAGGCTGCATCTAATTAGGTTAATGAATAAGCACGCTTCAAGGATTGACGAACTAAGTTTCACAAAGTGGGTAGGATGCCCAAAAGAGGATGCAAACCATAGATCACAATCATGGAAACCCTAACCACAAATAAGGTGCTACCCTAGAGAGGTGACCTAATCTGAAACCTAATCTTGGTCTATATAAGGATGGGAGGTTTGAGTTGTATTTACCCTTTTGGTGCATCCACACTGCGAAAGCTCTGATAGTGTAATTATTAAAGCTTTCCATTTATTTTTTCTATTCTATCATCTTGTTTCCATTATTGAGAGTGAGGAAGAGAGAGTATGAGAGATGTGTTGAGTAAAGAACTAAGGGAAAGTAAAGCTTTCCATTCACTTCTTCTACTATATCATCTTGTCTCCATTGTGAGGGAGAGAAAGTGAGATGTGTGTTGAGTAAAGGACTAAGGGAAAGTAAAGCTCTACATATTCTTATTGCTTTTCTTCTTCTTCTTCTTGTTCATGGTAAGAGGGTTGACTTTGGACTTGTGTGTGAGGTCGTAGAGTGTGAGAGAGTGAGGAATCTAGTGAGATAAAGCTCTTTTATAACTTCTTTCTCTCCTCGTCCTTCTCTATATTTTTCTTTCATTGTTGGCATACTTGATGGTGGATGTGAAGAAGAGATAATATTGGATTATATTGCTTGGCTTGTGGAACTATCTTAGAGCCTTCAATTTTTTGACTATAATATGTTATCAAAATTACATAAAGAATTACAAGAAATAAGATGACTATTTAATTTATTTTTGTGGAATTTCAATATTTTTTAATTATTGTGAATGATTGTAGTTTATTGTACGTAGGTGTGCATGTGACATTGGTTGCTCATGCTCGATAGTTAAATGGCAAGGATTAATGTGATTTGTGCTTGATGCACAAGATTATTAGGTGAAGTTATTCTTTTTCAAAAAGGGATTATGGTGCGCAAGTGATATTTATTTATTGGGTGCTCGAATAGGATGAAATTATTGATGCATGCCCTTTAGTTGATGCATGATGGTTATATATGCACAAGCGCTAGTGATTATTTGAGGGCTAATTGATAAAATATTAAAATTATTATTCTATTAATATAATCTTGAATAGATTAGAATTAATATTTTTAGATCTTATGTTTAGGAAATATAGTCCATTTTGGAGACAAGAATTGGGAAAAAAGAACCGTACAAGAAAGAGAAATATATGAGCCTATTTTGGGATGTCTTTTGCGTTTTGAGTACCAATATAATAACAATAAAATAAATACATGCATGGAAAATGTGCTCACCCATGCATGGGTGGAAGATTTGTAACCAATTAGTCTCTTGTGCATTCTTATTTTTCAACTCTATTCTCTTGTAATTAGTGGTTTTCTTAAATTTCTTTAACTTTCTATAAAGCTACGGTGAATTCTTGTAGCATTGATATTAGAGCGTAATGATTGGCATCTGCATTTCTATCAAGGTCACCATCAAGATCAAGACATCCACCCATCATCAAGGTATCCTCCATCTTCATTATCAAGCATCAATGTGAAGAGTCTGTGGGATAAAGCATAGTGGTTTCTTGCCTTGGGCATGGGAGATGCCAATTTCACCTTTCCAAGGTGAGATAGACCTTTTCAAAGGTCTCTTTCTCAAGCTCTTCTCCTCTCCCAATCACATTATTCTTTAATACCACCTATAAGTGGTTTCCCCTACTAAGGTGTTTTTGCTAAAAGAAGGGGAGAGACAAATCCAAATCTAGGGCTATATTGCTACTGCCCTAGAAGCCTTAAAACTACCTTGATTTACCCTCAACTCTAGAGCATCAAATGGCTTGGTAACATTAGCATAATCAGACACATGCAAGCTCCTAAGGAATCTCATGCAACATGTGATGGATAGGATATAATTCATAAGCTTTATAAGCTTTTACAAAGATTATTATAATCCAATAAGCTTATAACAGCTTATTTGAATTAGTGACTAGTGCCTCTTTATTTGTAAAGGGAGAAAGGCATTCTTAAAGCCCCCTTTTCCACTAAAGCATTTCTTAATTATCATCTTGACACTGAGTGACATCATCCCTATGCGGAAGACTTTGGCATTTGCTTGTTGGATATTATTTTGTAGCCACAATCCTATTCATATGTAGTGAATTTATGTCTATAATGCAGGATAGTGCATATATTATTTTGCAACCACACTCCTGTTCATATGTAGTAAATTTATATCTACAGGCTATTTTATCCTGCACATCTTTTTTCCCCTTCACCCAAGTTTAACCATAAAGAGTTTTTTTGCCAAGAATTTTAGCAGCATGTTGTTAGCAAGCTCTCATTCTCTTGCAACATTTTTCTAAAGGATAGTTTGAAGATTTTTTAATTGTTCACATGCCCCATTCTTTTGTGGATTTATTCATAAGCTTATTCCTACAACAAGATGATTTCTTCTTGTAGATGACAAAGCCTCTAATATTGAAGAAACTAATGTTGAATCTCCTCTTTTTGAGATTACTCTTTAGAAACAAATTAATCTTTTGCATCACAGTTTGGTTGAGGTTACTTGCATCCTTCAAGAGCGGAAAGCACAACAACAAAGCCCACCTATCCAAGATAAAGATGATTGCATTGTGTGCATTCTTTGTGATGTCTCTAATGTACAACAAATTCAGAAGGAGAAATGCATTAGCCATCCATAAGTTTTTCTAGTTTATAAAATTTTATGGTAAAAAAGATGGCAAGGTTGTTGTTATCACAATTGAGACAATTTAATGAATATTTTTATCAAGAACCCTTTCTTGAGAAGGATAAGCTCAAGTGTATCTTAAATTATTTGTTCGACAAGGTGTTCCTATGGTGGAGCATACTCCACCAAAATGTCGATCACCCTATCACACATGGGATGCATTCCAAAAGAATTTGAAAGATTCTTTCTTACCCCTCAATTTTATCTTAATGCTCGAAGGAACTAGGTAAATCTTTCATGGCAAGAGGGTGAGAGTGTAGTTATCCACATTGAGTAGTTTTGGCAATGACTTCTATTATTGTGTATGCTAGAGGAAGTACTAAACTATACGCTCCAAGGAAAATACAAAGATAGACTTCAATCAGCTATACAAGCTAAGCTTCATTCTCTTAAGCCTTCCTTTCTACAAGCTACCATATCCCATGTACATGATGGTAAAAAAGAGCTGCGAGGAGCTATTTACACATCCTTCGCAGTCAACAATCCACTTAAAACTGTTTTCACCAACAACAACTAGAATCCACAAAATCTTTCATTTCCTTCTATTCAAATGATGTCCCACCTTCTCAATTCCATACCTAGAGCCACTATGAACTAACAAACCGGAATACCAAATGTAAATTTTCAATTTTTTTTAAAAAAAAATCGAAGTTTATCTATGAGTAAACTACCATGTTAAATTGTCAAACAACAACAACAACAACAACAACAACAACAACAACAACAACAACAACAACAACAACAACAACAACAACAACAACAACAACAACAACAACAACAACAACAACAACAACAACAACAAGAGCACCACCAACAACGCCACTGCTCAATTGCACAATATAGAAGAAGTGATGGACAATGCTCTTGATTGGACCATCAACTCTAATAACAAGAGGTAACAACTAAAGTTGAGCAAAGTATACCCGTATCTTTTCATGCTTTATTAAAGATGCAAGAAATTGTGCAAGATTCACATGTCATTATTTTGAATTATGATGGTAGTTTGCACAATTTCATTTCTAAGAGATTGCATTTGGAAACAACTCTATCATTGTATAAGGTAAAATCTACTTTCCAAGAAACAAGATATAATGGAACCTATAAAGTTAAAAGTCTAGAAATAGCTATGGGTTCTTATAAAGAAAAACATAATATCCTTGTGGCTGCTTTACGAATTTCTGATATTGTACTAGGTATGCCTTTTCACCACACCAATATAACCCTGACATTGACTACTAAATTTATTTGATCTATTTCTTGAATCATACTCCTATCTTGCAATTACTTGATTTTAATTAGCCTTTCTTTATGGTTGTCATCGATGCTAATGGATCAAGAATAGGTACTATATTCATGCAATATGACAATCCTATTGCCTACAAGAGCCACAAACTAAAACCATTCGAGAAAAATTGTATCACATATGATAAAGCATTATTAACTATTATCCACACTCTAGATATCTAGAAACATTACCTTATGGGCTCAAATTTTTTAATAAAAATTGATAAGCAAGCCATAAAGCATATTTTATCTTAGCCCATTAAATTTTTATAGGCATATTAAATGGGTTTTCTTTATTCAAAACTTCAATTTTATGATTATAGCCGATATCCTTAGCCATCATCCTCATGACTATCTTTTTACTCATCATATTCTTGGCTTTGACAAAACCAAATTTGCTTATTTATATCATGTTTCTTCTAGAGCAATTTAATCTTTTGATTCTACTTAGCCTTTAGATTCTGATTTTTGTGATATATGGCACTATCTGCATGACTCTAATATTATTGTTTTCAATGATTACACTTTTGTTAATGGATTTTTGTATTTACAAAAGAAGTTGTGTGTATCTACATCATTTGGAGTCATGGTTATGCACGAAATACACATAGGATTCATATTTTTAGATCTTATGTTTAAGAAAGATAGTCCATTTTAGAGAAAAGAATTGAAAAAGAAGAGTTGTGCAAAGAAGAGAAATGTATGGGTCTATTTTGGGATGTCTTTTGTACTTTGAGCACCAAGATAAAAAAAATCAAATAAATGTATACATGGGGGATGTGCTCACCCATGCATAGGAAAAAAACTGTACTCAACTGATCTCTCATGTATTTTTATTTTTCAACTCTATTCTCTTACAATTAGTGGTTTTCTCAAATTTCTTCTATTTTTTGGAAAGTTATGGCAAATTATTGCAACAACAATGTGGGAAGGTAAGTTGGTGAGTTCACTACACCTTAAACCTAGTATTCTATTCTTAATTTCTTGAGTTTGAGAGAAAGATGCATAGCTAGTTAGAGTGTAGTGTCAAGAAGGCAAGGCAAGAGGTTGTTGCCAAAGAGAGTTGCAGCTTATGAAATAATAGAAGTCCATTATCTAATATCCTTATTTTTGTGCATTTAGCCCAACACTCAAGGAGACAGGTCTAAACATAGGTAACTAATGACTCCCTAGGTGTGTCCTACCCTTAATGTACCCTAGGTTTGTGTGAGGGGAATAAGAAGCAGGGCTAGGGGGTTAGGTACGAAGGTGATTGATTGAGGCCACCAATATACATAACTTGAGGACCCCTATCTATAGTGCTATGTCTATGGGTGCATATATATACATACATATGCATGCATGCATGTATGTATGTATGTATGTATGTATGTATGTATGTATGTATGTATGTATGTTCTTGTTTGCGTTAGAAGGTACTACAAGGGGGTTTTCTGCCTTTGTGAAGGAAATAAGATTGTAAGGGTAAGGAGGCTCATAAGAAAGAATAAACCCAACTAATGTTGAAGAGATTGTGATATAGTAGTCCTTGGGACTTGAGGTTGGGTACCTTAAAGATTGAAGCTTGGTCATTAAAGATTGAAGGTATTGGGGGGAGGGGGGACTTTGTTGTTGATGAAGGTGTCTTCTTATTTGAGTTGGGCATTTCTTATGGGGAGAAAAGTAGCTGATAGTCATGTTTGTCCAAGACATGCTTGCATGTGGAGAATGGCCTTTAAAATCACAGTTTTGAAGGCCTTGGGCTTAATTGGGTTTTCTTTTTAGTCCATTTCTCACTAGTATTGTAATCAATGGTTCTTTAAGAGAGTGGTGGTCTTTGATGGCTCGGGGAACCTTGATCCACAAATTCAATAATTTATCTTACCTTGCATTCACTTGATGAAGATTTGATAGCACATGTAGTTGATCTCCTTTGCACAAAAACAAAAGATTGTGAATGAAAGAATCACCACTTATCTAAATTCAGATGAATTTATTATAGTTCTTAATATATTATCTTGATAACATGGCTTGTATGAGTGTGTGAGGTTTTTCCTTAACATATGATTTATATACACATTTGTAAGCTATGGTTCCATGTTACTTTGAGGTGATGAAAGCTAATTGTAGAAGTCAAGATTATACTTGGTGTAGCACATGCATCCAAGGAGTCATGGAAACTTTAGTAGAAAAGGTAAATATTATGTAATATCAAGTAGTATCATTTCTTGCTCAAGTCTACTAGCAACATCTAAGATTGGTACATCTAAGTCTATACCTTGCATAGTAGCCAGCATGAAAAAGGAGGTAAGGGCTACGCATGTTGGGTCCATTTGAGCATCAAATAGCTCGTCTCTCCTTTGAGATAGCCATTAGTTGACCTCCAAGCTCAAATAATCAAAGCTAGATTATGATACCAACATTTCTTGAATTAACTTCATCCCTCTACTTGTTGTTTCAACTCTTATATCTCGAATAGATTTTGTTGGTAGAGCACTTCATGGAATGTGAAAGCTAAGTGGTATTCTTAAGATTCTTCATTAGAGATGTATCTCATGAGATTTTCTAGAAGTGCATTACAATGTTCATTGAGATGCTCTTTCTTCTCCCACACCAATGGCCATGCTAGGCATTCATCGTGCTTATTTGGTTATGTACCCATGTTAATGTGGACATTAATATGCACGAATAGTCTCAATATAACATTTAATTCGATGGGAGACTCTATGATATTTCTATTTTTTATGCAAGTTTGTTCCATAGTCATTTCCTGTAATGGTCGCTTGCCCTCCTCGGACATGAAGGGGACTTAAGGGGGGGGGTTAGAGCAAAGGATTAAAACATTTGAAAGCTAAAAAAGAAGAATGAAAGAAAGAGAAGAAAAAAAAATCGTCATCATCATCAACTCGGACTAATCCTCACCATCTCTTCCTCTCAAATCAAATGCTGCCTCAAATGCATCCAAACACCTTAAGCACCACACAAACTCAACATCAAGGAGCTCCCTCACAAGCATCACTATATGAGTGGAGAAGGATATGTAGGCGATGATGATGAGGAGGAGTGAAAAACACAAATAGCCTTTACTTAAGGCTATATAAGCCTTATTATTATTAAGGCTTAATGGCAGTTTTAAGAGAAACATCAATTCTTGAAAACGCTACTACTATTGAGAGAGAGAGAGAGAGAGAGAGAGAGAGAGAGAGAGAGAGAGAGAGAGAGAGAGAGAGAGAGAGAGAGAGAGAGAGAGAGAGAGAGAGAGAGAGAGAGAGAGAGAGAGAGAGAGAGAGAGAGAGAGAGAGAGAGAGAGAGAGAGAGAGAGAGAGAGAGAGAGAGAGAGAGAGAGAGAGAGAGAGAGAGAGAGAGAGAGAGAGTTGTGAGATCGAGGGAGAGAAAGAGATTGAGAAAGTGGGTACTACTTCTCCAAGTAGACAAGTGGAGGATAAGCACATGCTTCAAGAAAGAGCATACAGAGATTAGGATGCATGATGGTCCATTGGAGGATAATCTCAAATGCCAAGCACTCGTCGACTACGATGACCATTCCACCCACATCACAAACTTTTGAAGCCTAGGTATCCCCTTATATTCCTTGCTTTTGCTTATAAAAACGAGGTTGAGAATTATGGTCATCATATGGTCCTAGTCTAATCTCATAAGTCATATCTTTTGTATGTAGACCTCTTGCTATTGCATAATAAATGAAGGGTGCTCATAAAGTTGAAGGGTAAAGAGTGTGCATAAAATTGCATTGTAAAGTAGCAATCATATTGCTAAGTAGTACCAGAGTTGCTCATGCTATAGAGAATTTTAGTTACCTAGGGGAAGGTAGAATATATATTTCTCGATACAATAACGCAAGGATTGTGTTTAAAAAGAAAAGTTTGTGATGTAAAGAAAAAGGTTGAAATACAGGTTACTCCATTATGTGATTAGCACGTATCACATTGATATCTCACTTTAATGGAAGGATAAGTTGTTATAGATTGTATCATTATTGCAAAGTAATAAAGAAAAGGGATTGCATCTTCATTTGTTAGCATTAGACAAAGGATGTGTTTTGGGTTGTTGAAATTGTCTTTAACGAAAGGACTAGTTATTTTGTGAAAGAGATAGTCTTCCTATCCAAAATAAGTGGTTGATTTTTATGGAGGATTCAAGTAATTATTGGATTGATATTATGAAAAAGAAATGTTTTTCTAGCTATTAATCATAGGCCAATTTCTTGGCCATGTATTTACACAAAAGTTCTTTTTCCCTCATGGGTGTATTTTTTTTGATTACGCATTAAACCTCCCCCAATGTTAGTGGTAAGAACCCTTCACCAAGGGGCTGTTTGACTGCATTGGAGGTAAGAACTGACCCCAGATGCAAGAGGTCTCTCCATAAGGAGGACATTAGGCTAGGAGGTGACGAGGGTGCTAGGGGGCTTTGGCCATGAATCCCTTGGGTCTGTGCCTAACCCCTACGCGACCCCCAAGGTGGACTTCCTAGAAGGCCTTGATGCTAGATAAGAACATATTGGTGAATCACGTGCTTGAGATTGGACATGAATCTTGAATTCAAGGACAAAATGCGAGATTGGCATTGCACCTTGGAGAAGGTGCAAGACAAGTACATTGTTTTATAACTGCTTTCAAAAGATTGCTTTGATATGATCTTTGTGTCCGTGCCATGATCTAAATGAAGGAACCAATGTTTAATGTCTAATTAAAGAAGTTGTCTTTGCATGTCAAACCTAAATGTGTTAAGATAATTAGAGAACTAAAACAAACCCCTGAGGAAAGTAGGAGGGCGAGATCCCTGACGGATCTGTCCAACAAATGGGTGGTTTTAGTGAGCTAAGAGTTTTCCTTGAAAGCATTAGACTTAGGAAAGTGATTGAACACGTGAGTGTCTAGTGTAGGCCATGATCAATGTTGATTTAGGAGAATCGAGTCAAGACTATACCTTATGGGCAGAGGGGTTGATGTGTATCACTCCCCCTTGTTTCTCACTCACTATGAACCAAGTGCAACATTGATCTGCTTCCATTTGAGTTGACCTACAAATGTAGTGGCTCAAGGATTGATGCTAGTTAAACTATTTGGTGACCTTAGGAGAGAATTAGGAACTGGGATTCAGGTTGATCCTTATGGATTACAATCAGAACCTTTCATTGCAGAGTGGACTTGAGAACACCTAGGTAACAAATCAAGTATTGTTCTAAGGAGTATCAAGTGGCATCTCTTAGGAAAAGCCTCTCAATGGACCACTAAGTTGTGCCACTGAGCGGATGTATCAGACCAAGCATGTTACACATGGCATCGAAGCGAAACAAACAAATTAATAACAATCTATACACGTGCTACCTTAACCTTTTGACTTGTAAGTTTAAGAGTGAAAAAAGCTAAAGGTATCCTAAAGAAACTATTGAAATGAAATGATTTTGATTATTAGGCACATTTTATCAACATGGATGCCGAGTTTCAAGGAAGGAAATTTATCTTGAAGCAAATCAAGCTGCTTGAGTTCATAGGAAAAGGATCCAATATTGAGATTGATATGCTAAAGTTTGGATCGAAACCCTTGAAGATTATTTTGATGCAACAAGAATAAGTGAAGCTAACAAGGCCATGATTGCCAAGCTAAAGCTAGTAGATGAGACACACCTATGGTGAAAGTAGTGGTTTTGAGACAATACTACCAATGAAACCCTTGTAAGTTGGGAAGATATCAAGAAGGTCGTACGACAAAGATGCTTGCCATCTTCCTATCACACCATCAAGATGAATGAGTTCTTTTCCTTGCACCAACTAGGATTAAGCTTGGAGGCTTATTATTATTTATTTGTGACACTATAGAAATATGCACTGCCTATGGATAGTACCCAACAAGTGGCCAATTTATGCCATGGACTGAATCAACTGCTTGACACTCAGTTAGAATCTATGAGGCCAATTGACTTGCAAGATGATCTTATACAAGCCAAAGCTTTGATCGAGCCTAATGGAGACCAACTTCTTGAAGATGATTACTTCCTAGCGGATAGTGAAGAAGACTATGATGATACAAAGGACTAAGGGAAGAAGTGCCATTAGTATAGTGAAATAAGACACATTCAAAAGTGATGTGCGAATCATCGATGTTTCCTCTTCAATGAGCTATGGCATATCCAAGCCAATTGCCTTGAATTGGATCAAGAAGATGAGGAACTAACAACAAAGCAAAGTTGTGCAAGTATAGCATTTGGCTTTCCTAAAGAGTTGGATAATGATGAAGACCTCAATACCATTGAACTCTTTGAAGATGATTGGAAGTCCTAGAAAGATCTTCATGTGTTGTATTAAACTTATACTTGTACTGATTCCGTACTCTTACAATCACAACAAAACCATAATATGTTACAATAACTTTTCCCTTGACTTCATTAAGTTATGTTAAAGTTGCATGCTTGTGCATAATTAGAGAAGTGCAATGCAAGCATGGTGGGTCCTAACCCATAAGTCCTACAATGTGACTTACCCCCTATCTTTGAGATAAGGACATCTTGATTCCTGTAAGGGGGAGAGGATGTAATGTCTTGGCCTCTTGCCTTCTCCATGAGTGAAGGGGAGTTAAAGGGGGAAAATTAAAGCAAAGGATTAAAACCTTTGAAAGCTGAAAAATAAGAATGAAAGGTCATCAATTGGGACTAATCCCCACCATCCCTCCCTCTTGAATCGAGCGTTGCCTCAAATGCATCCACATACCTCAAATGCCACACAAATTCAACATCTAGGAGTTTCCTTGGAAGCATTGCTATATCAGTGGAGGAGGATGTGTAGGCAACGATGATACAGAGGAATGAAACACGAAATAACATTTACATAAGGCTATATAAGCCTTATTATTAAGGATTAATGGTGCTTTTGAGAGAATCATTGATTCCTAAAATGATGTTGCTATTGAGAGAGAGAGAGAGAGAGAGAGAGAGAGAGAAGTTTGAGATAGAGGGAAAGAAAGAGATTGAGAAAGTGGGTACTATTTCTCCAAGTAGACAAGTGGAGGATAAGCACGTGCTTCAAGAAAGAGCATATGGAGATTAGGATGCATGATGTCTCCCAAGAGGATAATCTCAAATGCCAAACACTCATCTGCGACAACTATGATGACCATTCCACTCGCATCACAAACTTTCAAAGCCTAGGTATCGCCCTATATTCCTTGCTTTTTCTTATAAAAACGAGTTGAGAATTATGGTCATCATATGGTCCTAATCTTATCTCATAATACATATCTTTAGTATCTAGACCTCTTGCTATTGCATAATAAATGAAGGGTCCTCATAAAGTTGAAGCGTAAAGAGTGTGCATAAAATTGCATTGTAAAGTAGCAACTCATATTGCTAAGTAGTACCAGAGTTGCTCATGCTATAGAGAATTTTCGTTACCTAGGGGAAGGTAGAATATATATTGCTCGATACAATATTGCAAAGATTGTGTTTAAAAAGAAAAGTTTGTGATGTAAAGAAAAAGGTTGAAAAACATGTTGCTCCATTGTGTGATTAGCATGTATCACTTTGAAATCGCACTTTAATGGAAGGATAAGTTGTTATAGTTTACATCATTATTGCAAAGTAATTAAATAAAAGGGATTACATCTTCATTTGAAAAGCATCAAACAAAGGATATGTTTTGGTATTTTGAAATTGTCTTCAAAGAAAAGACTAGTTATTTTGTGAAAGAGATAGTCTAGCTATCCAAAATAAGTGGTTGATTTTTATGGAGTATTGAATTAACTATTGGATTGATATTATGGAAAATAAATATTTTTCTACCTGCTAATCATAGGCCGATTTTTGCTTGGCCATGTATTTACATGAAAGTTCTTTTGCCCTCATGGGTGGATTTTTTTAAATTATGCACTAAACCTCCCCTAAGGTTAGTGGTGGGATCCCTTCACCAAGGGGCTATTTGACCGTACTGGAAGTAAGGACCAATCCCAAATGCAAGTCTCTCCATAGGGAGGATGTTAGGCTAGGAGGCGACTAGGGTGCTAAGGGGGTTTGGCTGTAAATCCCTTGGGTTCATGGCTAACCCCTATGTGACCTAGGATGGACTTCTTGGTTGGAAGGCGCTGATGCTAGATAAGGGGGTTTGGCTGTAAATCCCTTGGGTTCATGCCTAACCCCTATGTGACCTAGGATGGACTTCTTGGTTGGAAGGCGCTGATGCTAGATAAGGGTGGATTGGTGGATCATGTGCTTGAGATTGGACACGAGTCTCGAATTTAGGGACGAAATGCTAGATTGGTATTGTGCCTTGGAGAAGGTGAGGAACAAGTACATTGTTTTATAATTGCTTTCAAAAGATTTCTTTGATATTTTCTTTATGTTCGTGACATAGTTTACGTGAAGAAGCTAGTGTTTAATGGCTAATTAAGGAAGTTATCTTTTCATGTCAAACCTAAATGTGTTAGCATAATTAGATAACTCAAGAAAATCATCGAGGAAAGTAGGAGGGCAAGATCCTCAATGGATTCGTGCTACAGATGGGTGGTCTCGGTGATCTAAGAGTTTTCCTTCAAAGTGTTAGACTTAGGAAAGTGATTGAATGTATGACTATGTCTAGTGTAGGTCCCGATCAATGCTGTTTTAGGGGAACACAGTCACAAGACTATATTGTATGAGTAGAGGAGTTGACGTGTATGGTCCCCCCTTGTTTCTCCCTCATTATGAATTAAGTGCAACATTGATCTACTTCCGTTTGGGTTAACTTGTAAATGTACTGGCTCAAGGACCAATGTTTGTTAAACTATTAGGTGACCTTAGTATAGAATTAGGGGCTCATGATCCTTATGTGTTACAACGATAACCTTTCACTCAAGAGTGAACTAGAGAACACCTAGGTGACAAACCTTGTGTTATTCTAAGGAGTACCGGGGTGGCATTGTCTATGAAAAGTCTCTCGATGGACCACTAAGTTGTGCCATTGAGGAACACCTAGGTGACAAACCCCATATTATTCTAAGGAGTATTGAGTGGCATCGCTTAGGAAAAGTCTCTTGATGGACCACTAAATCATGCTATTGAGACGATGTATCAGAGCTAGCATGCTACATTTCCTTAATTGTTTTAATCATTGATTTGGGCTTAAGTTTGTGGCTATCACAAGTTTGCATCGAGATGAGCATGACTTGTTAAGTGCTAGATTTCTTATACTATAGAGATTTTCATTCTAACCTAATGCACCATGAGTGTCGAGGCTTGTTTTGGGTCGGATGTAACAAGTGCAGTTGCAATTGCTCTGTGTAGACACTCTTGATTGGGCATTGTGAACTTCATTTTATCATTGGATTGGGTATTGTCAGTAGATCATTGAAGAAAATTGTTGTTTTGAATCTTTAGAACCCTTGGGAGTATCCTTAGGCTTATTCTTGGGAGAAACAATTGTGGAACTTCTTTCTTTTTACTTTTGTGACAAGTTCATTGCCTTGTTGCTTTTATTGATGGGCTCCATTTAGTGACTTCTTTTGCAATTTCTAGTAACTACTATTTTTTTCTTTTCTTCTTCTTCTTTCTTTTGGACAATAAAACTCAGCATTTAGAGACTCAAGGCATTCAAATGGCCTAGCAGTTGAGTCACTCTATTGCTCATTATTGTTCTCACTTTTTTGTCTCATTTTGGGGCCTTTTTTTTGGTCATGTTGAGCAATATTGCTAGACTATGATAATTTAATTGGCTCTTGTTTTGGAGTATCTAGTTTCTTTGCTACTCCTCTTCCACTAGGTGCTTTGTTTGTTGCTATTGCTACTTCTCTTCCTTAGTTGTAAGCTAGAACATCTAGATTTTTAGCCATTTCTCTTTCATTAGGTGCTCCATCAGTGGTGTTGGCTACTGCTCTTGCTTAGTCGTAGGCTCTAGGGATTGCTCTTGGTTGATTCAAGTTTTTTTCTTCTCAAAGGGTTTTGATTAGTGTTTCCACCCTCTTCGGTTCATCTTTTGGACTAGCTCTTTGTTTAGGTTTTGTGCTTCTTCATCGAGGGGGTGTTTAGGTTTTAATATAGTAGGGTGGAGGTAGTCTTGTAGGTGGTTCAGGAAGACACAACCAATGATTTCTTGCATCATATCCTTGAGCATGTAGAAGGGACTCTGGGACCCATCACTACATTATATTAGATCTCTATTGATGTATTCATCTATAAGCTTTGTCTTTTCCTTAATTTTCTATAAGTGGTTTGTCTCTTGGTTGTAGTGGTTTTGAAGATTCTACCTATATTCTTGGTATTGTTCACTAGGTTTTTTTCTTGGGCATGGTTTTGTTGTGATTGGTTTCCTCTCTTTGTTGTGTTCTCAAAAAAACACTCAAAGCGCTTATTAGTATCTTTTGATTCAAGGTTCTTCTCTTCACCTTTCCCTTGAGGTTGGATGGGATTGTTGAAAGTTGTAATTATTGTCACATTCGGGAGTGTCAAATGTATCCTTTGTGCTACATGGTCAAACATGAATATTGTTGCTTGCTTTAGAGCTCTACCAACGAGTATTTCCTTTCGCACATCTTTACAGTTTAGGAGTACATGGAATAAGATGGGAAAGATTTCAATTTTGATGGTTCTGAGGAGTCTACATTTTCCTAGGTGAGAGTATGACTTCTCCCATAAGGACCAAGGGTTGCATTAGTTGGTGTAAGTTGTGAATGGTATGCCTTGTTCATTTCTTGTGAATGGTATGCCTTGTTTCGACTGAGTGCAATAATCCAAACAAGTTGTGCAGATATTCATGTGTGGCCTAGTTGCCCTTGATGGCTAGCAAGGCACTTTAAATTTCTAAGACTCTATTTTTTTCTTCATTTAGATATGGGGTTCCCTTTTTCTTGAATGTTCTTAGCCCTTGTTTGTTTATTTGGCTAGCCGGGATTTCTATTTTCCTCAAGCTTGTTAAGTCCAATTATCTCTTGTTTGCTTACTGCTCAACTTCTCTAAGGATTTCTCAAGCTCGTTAAGTTCAATTATGTTTTCTTTTCTTACTATCCAACTTCTCCAAGGATATCTATCATCTTGACTTACCTTTTCTTGATTGTTCTTGGTGACATATCAAAACCTTGTGTGGACATGCATGTTTCAGTGTGGTTTCATTGTTTTTTCACTAAGTATTTGCAATTTTGTCCTTGTTTCTCTTGTCTATTTTACTAGTTACGGCCATAGGTTGTTTGACCTCTATGTCAAATAGGTTATTTTGCAAGATTAGTAATGTGAGTACTTCCTTTCTCAAAATTTTGTGATAAAGCATGTGTGCAAATAGGTTTTTGCTTTTCTTAGCCAATGGGTTCAATCATAATTTAGGTGCCCTATGTGCAACTTGTGCTAAACAAGCCTTTTTGCTTTTTGATCATAATGCCTTATGCACAAATAATGATTTGGTCCCATTCTTCAATGCTAGGTATGATCCCTCTATTTGAGTATGGCCTCCTTAGTTCTTTTCATCTCATAGTCACATAGTGCAATTTCTTTAAGGCCTAGTGTAGCTAGTCAAAGTGATGAGATGTAATTAAGTATGATGTCAAGATGCAAATGTGGCCTAGGGTTTTGTAGTTATGTGTTGGCATGCACCTAAATGCAAGGCTCCAGCATTATTATCTAAGGCACTGTGGCTCCAAGTGAAGCTTCCTAAAGTCATGGATTTTTAAGATGCATGAAAGATTCCCTTTATAACTTAGTTACACAAGGATTCTAGCTCATTCTAGAGTTCTGCGCTCACTATGCTTGAGGGTCCTCAAGTAAATGTAACATCTTCTAGTTGCCCTTAGGTTATTGACATTCCTTGAGGTTTATACTCACTCTATGTTATGTGCTCATGAATTCCTTCCTTTCCACTCAAATCTATTATTGGTCATCTCCCAAGTGCAAAATTAGTAGTGAGGTTTATACTCACTCTATGTTATGTGCTCATGAATTCCTTCCTTTCCACTCAAGTCTATTATTGGTCGTCTCCCAAGTGCAAAATTAGTAGTATGGTGCTCCTATTGAATGCTATACATTGTATTTGGTGCTCCTATTAAATGTTATACATTGGATTTGGCCCTACTTCCTAGGATGCAAGGGCAAGATAACTAGATCTCTTCTCATCTTTGACCTTGCTACCTTGAGCATGGCTTGTGCAAAGTTCTAGGGCAATTATATGCATCTAATCTAGATTTCCTTAATAGGAAGGAGCGTCCTCAAGACTTTCAATTGCAAAATAGTTTGTGGTTTAGAGTAGCTTGCAATACTAGCCAATTTGATAGCTTTAGGATAGTGCGGGCATGTTTAACTAGGCATGGGATTGGGGTTTTTTGATCATCCTTGAGTAGCCCCAATTGAATGTCTACTCTTAATGTTAAAGGATTACTTACAATCTTGGCTCATAGAGTACTCAAGTAAATTGTTTTTGGGAATCCTTTTGATTAGTATTTGGGGTAGGGTTTTTGGATGGCTTATTGCAGTTTGGGTGTGATGCCTTGGATTGATAGTTTTAGGGCACAAGGAATGGTGAGAACCTATTTGTATATGTGTGATTAAGCATATAATGAGTGCATAGGGTGGTTAACATGTATTATGCCTTAGGTGATTATGCTCATATGTGCTATCATGCATGCTGGTCGTCTAAGAGAGGTGTGATTGGGGGAGGGATCCTACAATGGTAGGTGTTGACAATGGCCAAGGGATTTCTAGCCTATCACCTAAAAGGAGTGGGTCTATTAGGCATAGATAAGAGGAGACACCCCCTTGCAATTCTCTACTAATAGGTTCCTTAAGCTTGCTTTTGTAGAATGAGTCCCTCTCTCTAAGCATTTGACTCCTAGTAAGGTGAGGTTCAATTAATGGGTTGACATGGTGTTTCTCTCAATATAAAAAGGCTCTTCCAATGATATGTGAGAAATGCCACCTGTTCTCAAATGATTGACACCTTGAGGGGACCTTTTTTATGCTTGGGTTTAAATAATGATGTTGAAGTTCAAGCTATGGTTGTTACTCCCCTACACCAAGCTTGACAAAACGTGTGGGTTATGGTTGATTCAAGAGACAATGCAAAGAGGAACTTGATGGTCAAAGCACCACGAGCTCAAGGTAATGACATCTTAGGGACCTTGCGGATTGTTAAGAAACTCCTCATCAACTCAATATGAGGCTCAAGGACTATAGCTCTAATCCTTGTTGGGGGGTAAAGGCACGTGTGCCTATGTGTAACATCCTTGCATATTCAAAAACAAAATTTTCACTTCGACTTCATCACTGCAAATTTTTTTTTGGTCAACCTTAAACCAAAAATGTTAGTTGGTTAGTCTAAATATTAGGTTAGTTAGTTTATAAGCTAGTATGGTAATATAGCTAATTAAAAACGTTATATAAGTTATAATTAATAAAATGTTATAATTAGATTGATTGTCACCACCAAAAAGGTCACCGCCTCCTAATCCACATGACGAATAAGCCGCGGCCATATTCCCCACGATCGTCATCATCATTGATGTCATTATCACCATTTTGATTGAGGTGTAAAGAAGCTCCCAATCCAAATTGAGAGAGAAGGAGTTATGACAAAAAGGGAGGAGAAAGAGAAGGGAAGGGAGAGGTAGCATGTGCTTCCTTCTGCCTATATAAAGGCATACCCCTCCCACTCGAAAAGGGAGAAGAAAGATGCTCCAAGAGGCTGTGAGAGAGACTTAGAGAGAGAGAGAGAGAGATAGAGTTAGTGACAATAGGGAGTTAGTGAGAAATGAGAGTTAGTGAAACAGAGAGTTAACTTATCCCCTCTTGATCATCAACACAAGGAAATATTCTCTCACGCTCCCCCATGTCAAGTTTAATCCTCCTTCTTTATCTCTCAACCCCACTCTTGATGATGGCACCAAAGCAACAAGGTGCAAAGACCACGAGAACCACCGCAACTGGCCAAGGAACGGGTATTGCCAACAGAGATGCGAGAGTGCTCGAGGTTGTTGGGATTGCCACTACCAATGGAACATCGGGTATGACGAATGCAAATGTAAGTAAATACGAAATTCCTAATGTCGTCGTGCCAAACTAGGTTACTCACGTCTCAGAAATAGGCTACTGTTTTCATATCACCACACAAAATAATAAGGTTTTCGCCAAAATTTTACATAAAATGTTAAGATTTTGTATTAAATAGTGCATGAACTACTTGTTAGACTACATAGACAACATCCATATGAAATTTAAGTACATAAAATAGTGGCTTCCATACTTGCACTTACATGAAATGATAGCTTTCATCTAGAATGTGTATTAGTGTATGCATAAATTGATAACAAATACCTAGGATTTGTAGTTATATGTCATGGAAAAGATTAGTTAAGGTTATAATCCTTAGATTCATGACAGGAATAGTTGTAGGTGGATATTGCATAGGTTATGAAGTAGAAAACTACACTAAATACTAAACTATTAGGTAGTTTGTGTAGATGGTTGCATAAACAAAGAACTTAGTATTATGGAATGATCTATGCAATATGGTATTGTGAATAGAATTGCAAGCTGTGCATTAGTTATCACACAAAAATAAATTCCATTTGCATTGCATGAAATGAGTAAAGGACTATATGCGCACTCTAGATTAGTTTAATGTAAAGTTAAAGTAAAATAGCTTGATATATCTATTGTCAAACACGACAAGATTAAGTATTGAATAACACTTGTTATATAAAAGTAAAAGTCTATTTAAAGGCCTTGTAAATCGTATTGTTAGGTTATCGTTGCCGTATTTTTCTAGGTAGCAACTAAAGGAAAATCACTATTTCTTAGGATAGTTCAATATTAAGAAATATTGGATGGGATCCAAAAAACTGAAGAACAACTTAGACCATTCCAGTCTAAGGTATTACCTACAAGCCTGAAAGTTGAAATGTAGAAATATTGGATATTATTTAAAAATAGTTTATGCAAAGGTATCACTTATGTTGGGTAAGTTAGCCCTAAGCGAAAAAAGCATGCCTTCCATAACAAAGTTGAAAGAGATGTACTCAACACTTCTTTATGGGGAGGAGAATCCTCATTACATTGTAAAGTTACCTTAGGTTAAGGTCTACCTTGGTTATGTGAAGCTATGAGCTGCACAATGTGTGATTGGCATTGCATCAATGCTACATGTTTGAATGCAATTAAAAAAAAGATTATTTGTGTTTGCTAGAATCTAGATCTGTGATAAAAAAACATAGAAAAATAGGATAAAGGAAAGATCACGCTAGGCTACCCCAAAGCTATCTGCGAGACCCTACTCCAAGGGGGTCATGGTTATCGCTTTGAGAGACTTAGATCGGCTCTGTAGCGAGATGTCTGTCCATAGGGATAGTCTCGGGCAGTAGGAAATGTTGGTGCCAAGGGAGGAGGATCTAGCTATAAATTCTACATTTCTCCTAGAATTCGAAGAGTCCCTTTGTGACCCAAGATGGGATCCTGGAACCCTAATACTAGTTACAGGGGTGGAATCTTGGTGGGTAGAATGACCTCGTGGAATTCTGTATATCTCTGTAGAGTCGGAAAGATGAAAATTGTAATAAAATTCCAATATAATAAATGAATTTATTTTACTCAAGAATTGTTTGAATTGTATGTGTGTCCGTAAGATAAATTACGTGAAGGAACCTATGATCTAACGTATTAATTAAGGAAGCTGGTTATATATGTTTTGATAAATGCGATGTACATAATTAAAAAAACTAAAGATGATACTGTCACCAAAGGAAAGTGGGTGGATGTGACCCCTGACAAGTAGGGTGGTCGCAATTAGCTAGAAGCTTTTCTAAAATTCTATTAAAAATAGGAAAAAGATAAAATGACCAACTAGATGCTAGGCAGAATTAATTTGCATTGTTTTAAGGGGCCGAAATGGGATTTTTCCTTTATGGATATGAGGGTTGACGTGCTGCACTCCCCTTTGTCTCCCATTCTCTTTGAACTAGATGCAATGACAAGTCTGCTTCAATGTGAGAAGTGAGAACTCAAAATACTGACGCTAGCTGGCTGTTAGGTGATCTATCTGAATTTAGGAGCCCAAAATTCAGGTCGATCCTGGTGGGTTCGACCGAAACTCTTTCATTGCGATGTAGACTCAGTAGGGTCTAAGTGACAAACCCCATGATATTGCAAGGGAGTGGCATCATTTGGAAAACGTACTGATGGACTACAAAAGGCATGCCTTGGAATGAGCTTGATGGGCATGTTACAATTGATATTAGGGCACACGTTAGTATAGAATACGACGCGAGTCCAAAAAAATTCTTGGATTGTAAATACAGCTTAGGATATGTTTTCCCTTAAAAGAGAATTCTTCTCTTTGTTAATGTATGTTTTTGAATTGTGACAGAGTAACGAACCTTGGAAATGATTCTTGATCTTCCAAGCAATGTTTATATCAACTATGGATTCATCCAGCCTTGCATGGAGAAATCAGATGATGCATATATTAGACTAGTTGTACAACCCCTCACCTCTGTATCGTGAGAGATGGTGGATGATTAGCAGAGGGTACTGCTATATTGATGCAAGCCGTCTAGCTTATCTTTAATTTGAAAAGGCTGAGATGGATGAAAGATCTTAAAGTTGTCAAGGTCTATCTATTTTATGACACCAGTGTGATCACAACCCTATGTACTAGAGGTGAGAAGATCAAACTAAACCGGTATATCTATGTGAGGAAGTTACAAAGATCCTTCTAGCCAATAGAGTAAAAGTCGTAGGTCGCTCTAGCTGTTGCAACTACGAGGACGACAATTTTTCGATCTCCCTCAAAAGTATAGATTTGTAGATATCTACTCTCAAAGTCCAAGTTACTTCATAAAGGATGTATCAGAGTGTCATGCTTAGATTGTAGTAGGGAATCCTTTTCTGAAAAATAAGGTGAGCATGTGAGTTATCTGAATAATGTATTTCTTCCCATTGATTACCTTGTACGTTCGTTACAAATAAAAATTGATTGATACTTTATCAATCAGAGAAATAATGGAATCCTACTTTTTCCTTGGAACCTTTGAATTGTAGTTTGACTTTAGCTATATGTGATGGAAAAAGAGCTTTATTTGAAATTGTTTCAATAGATTAAGTGAGACATATTTTGAGTATCAAAATCTAATATTAATGCTATTTGAATTTCATGAAGATTAACTTGGAAATTGTTGAAAATTTTCTAGAATCTTGTGCCCACAATAATTCCCAATGAAGCCCAAGAAAAGAGGAATCTTTTAAAGCAAGTCAAACCTCGGAGAGGTAAGAATGTGGAAGCCAATGCCAAAATTTGGATTGAATCCATGTAAGATTATTTTACTATTGCTGGAACTATTCCAACCAACTAGGCCATGATAGCTAAGTTAAAATTAACTGGCGAGGCTCGACTTTGGTGGAAGTAGTGGTGTCATGATCAAGGTGTCCCTAAAAATACCATTACTTAGGGTTTTTTGAAAGAAGCTGTAGAGGGGAGCTCACCCTCAACCGCCAAGACCCACGGACCTCTTATTGCTTCAAGCATTTCAAGAAAGCACAAATGGCTATCTCTCTTCTGGTCGACGCGCCTTCAATCCTAGGAGTGTAGTGAGCTTACCTTGATGCTCAATGGAGTAGCCTCCTCCCTCAAGCCCTCCGATAGCTCCACGATTTGTGATGCAAGCTCAAGTATCCTCAATTCTCCACCTTGCTCTGTTCTCCATAGCCATGCACGCGAGATGAGAGAAGGGAAGAAGAGAAGAAGAGAAGAAGAGAGGAGAAGATTGAGAGCTTCTTCACCACGGTCCCTCACCCTCACTCACTCACTCACTCACTCACTCACTCCCTCACCCTCTCACACTCCCTCTCTCAAGCACAAGCACAAGCAAGAAAGAAGAAGAGAAGACAAGAGGAGACAAAGAGATAACTTTAGCCACACACCAAAGAATGAGCTCCTCGTTCACTTTTCAACTTTATATACAAAACCCTAAATCCCTTTTGGGCGGTCATCCCCTTATCCCCTTTTTTACATGGCGAGTCACGGCCTAGACCCTCTTCCTATTGTCATCCTATCTTCTTACTTCCTTTCTACCACCCATCTACCTTTACAAATTGCACAGAAGGGAGCTTGACACTCTTTAATAAAGAGTTTTAGGGGTGCCTTGTATTTAAAAATTGACTTAGCTTTTGAGGCTGCCCTTGCGCTTTCGGCTGTTTCCCTTCCTGCTTTTTTGGTTGTGTTTGATTTCCTTTTGGGCCACCTCTTTTAACTCTTGACTTATGCTTTTCCACTTTTTCTTGTATTGAGGTTAACATTACCCCTCTCCTAGCCTAGTGCCAGTCCCATGGCATTGATGGGTAGTAGTTGGAAGGTGGGATGGGTGTAGCCCAATGGCTTTTCTAAGTTTGTATACAATCCCTTGGGGGGAGGGTGTTGAGTGTATTGGCCCTTGAATTTAAAGATGGTGTTGGGCCGCTTGGTCCTTCGCTGACACTGACGGTAGGGGGATCTATCCTTTGAAAATTGACGATGGTGTTGGACGGATCCCTAAATTCCTTGGACACCCATTGCCTTTTTTACATGACTGGGAATCTTTCCAAGGCTCTCTTGCCTTACCCCTTCACGTGTGACTGTTAGAATTTAAGACTTGCACAAGATGGTGCTTGTCACTCTCATAACATGAATTACATTGCACCTTGCGCTTTCCTTGCGAGAAACCTTGGGGGTTCTCCTTCATCCTTGACAAAAGCTCATAAAATTTTTTTGGGCTCTCCCACATTTTTTTATTTTGCCTTCTTTTTTATTGTTCCGGCCTGAGAAAAAAAGAGCTTCTTCATTCACTTTTTGACATGGTCTTCCTTGGTTGTCCTCTGCTTTGTTTCTATTGAATGGTGATCTGTCGTAGAACATTACCCCCTCCTAGATAAGTGCCGATTCCTTGACATTTGTGGTGTTGAACTAATGAAGATTCTGGGATTCAAAAGGGTGGTCGTGTGAGTCGATGATGATGGAGTCTTGTGGGGATTGGTCTTGGGGAGAGATTGATTAACCAGTTGAGGTGGTGGGGGCCAAGAATGTATTGTATGGATGATGGCGCCTTCGATGTTAGTGGGTTGTAGCTTTTTTTTTTTTACATGAAAAGGAAAGAAGGTGCACTACCTGGGGGTGTGTCTATCTTACCATGTGGTGCATAGTGCTAGTGCGAGTGAAATTGAGAGTTGGGTGGACCCATAGGCCCACTTGCCAACACTTGAGGGCCTAGTTTGTGCATCGTTGGAGGTGTGGTGTACGTGGCTTAGGGAGATAGATCTAACCATAGGTGAGTGTGACCTCTCTCGGTATGTCCTGCCCTTGATGTGCCCTAAGCGTGATGTGGGGAATCAAAATGGGTTAGGGGGTTAGAGACAGAGCTGACATACTAAAGCCACTGTACGTTCTTAACTTGAGGACCCCTAGGTGCAGTGATTGTGACCTATGTGCATTTTTAAAAAATTTTCAAAGACACATTGAGCCAGCCATAGCACAGATATCTTTGCCAGCATTGGAGGTCAAAAAGAGTGACGGGGGTGGCATCCTTGTTGTAAAAACCTCTCATTAAGGAGCCACGGCTTGCTGCCCCCTTTCAAAACTTGGCTCTATGTCTGCATTTTTAAATTATTTTTAAAAAAATTAACACATTGAGCCAGCCATAGTACAAATATCTTTGCTAGTATTGGAGGTCAAAAAGAGTGATGGGGGCGGCATCCTTGTTGTAAAAACCTCTCACTAAGGAGTTGTGGCTTGTTGTCCCCTTTCAAAACTTGGCATTGTGTCTTCAGTTGGGGCCTTCGCCTCTCTTCTCCCCTATGTTATGGTGGCTCTGCTTCTGTGGGCCTTGCGATTTGTGTTTGGATGTATAGCCCATGCCTTAGAGCCACATGGGTGATCTCTAGCTTTTTCTTTAAGGACACAATGACCTCCTCTTCCTCAGATTGTGTGGTGTCCAAGAGAGTGCGAAGGAAGGCACATTGTTGGGCTCTCTTCTAGCACCTTGTCGCCTTCTACAAGGGCTAGTTGGTGCACTAAGTCGCTCACTTTTTCTTCGCTCTTGTTCACCCATTCATCTACTTTTTTATTCATTTCTTCCAAGCTTTTGTTGTGCATGTAGGCTAATGCCCTTAGCCATCTCTCTTGTTCTTTGATTTCTCTTTCCAAGTGCTATTTTTGTTCAAGCTCCGCGGCTAGCCTTTGTTCCAAATTTGCTATATGCTTTAGGTGTTGTTGGCTTCATTCTTCTTCTATTGCTACTAGCTGCTCTCTGACATCTTAGATTTTTTCATTTTCTTTTTGCAGATCCTTGTACAACGTCACCCCGTCATCAAAATTGCATTGTAGGCTCATGAGGCTGTGTGTTTCCACCGTGAGTTTTGCTTGCCATCTCTCATCTTCATTGAGATCAGCTATGACTATCTTCTTGTCTTCCTTTTCCCATTCTAATTGTAACATGAGTTTCTGCATATAGGCATCGTAGGTTGTGGACAATGGTAGTGTAGAGGGACTAGTGGTTGTAGATGCCTCTATCTTCATTTGAGGTCCCATATGAATTCCATGTCTGTAGACAATTGCCTATCTTCTTGCTCCCATCACAGGGGTTCTTGCACTCACACCTTGAGTTGCCTCTTTGTTGACTAGGA
This sequence comes from Lygodium microphyllum, assembly GCF_053477565.2. Taxonomy (NCBI): domain Eukaryota; kingdom Viridiplantae; phylum Streptophyta; class Polypodiopsida; order Schizaeales; family Lygodiaceae; genus Lygodium; species Lygodium microphyllum. The sequence goes on along the minus strand of NC_141161.1, from coordinate 14,563,812 downwards.
ACTACATCCATGCCACAAGGTTGCTAGCATCTATCATGGTAGAGGAGACTTGGGTGGGTGCAGTAACTAGGGTGGCACATAGTAGGACGGTTGGGATAGGGTGGATCAAACCCTTGCCATTTCCCTTGGTTATTGCGGGCGGTAATATTTTGGGTGTCTTGGAGCTGGTTCTTGGACCTTCATGTTGGGGTGGGCTCATGGTTGCCAACTCCTCTTGTCTTGAAGGTTGCTCCATTGAGAGGTGGATAGCGAGAGCTATGTCTTCTTCCTCCTTCCTGAGCTCCGCTTCTTCCTCCTAAGCTCTTCTCTTTCTCTCTTTCTCAGCTCTTTTGGATTCCTCCATTATTCTCTTTGCCTTGTCCTTTCTTCTTTCTTTTTTCGTTCTATTGTGCTCTTGGGCTCCCCTTGGGCTCCGCATAGGTCTGTTTTCTGTTTCTTCCCCCTTCTTCTTTGGCCTTCTTCTACAGGGTCTCCTTCTTTGACTTCTTGGTCCTTCCTTGGCTAGATTGTGCTTCTTAGTCTCCTTTGTTCTCACTCATGGTCCTTTCACTGGACTGCTCTTGTCCTTGGTGCAGAGCGGACTTGTCCAACATCTCAACGAGATTGCCTCACTGTCTTGTGCTTTCCCTAGTGCTTCTCTTATGATGGTTGCTAAGATTTCTTCGAAGCCAATAGTGGAGGCCTTTGAGGACAATGATTTCATGGGTTTTGAGGCCGGGGACTCTCCCCCTTGCAGGTCTTCTACTGGTGGCTAAGGCTTTTGCCGACATCTCTATTGTCTTCCTCATGAAGCCATTGAGGTTTACCTTATCGTGCAACAATGCTCTCCAGCATTGGTACGTTGATTTTGTTCAAAGCATATACCATTGATTGGAGAATAGAGCATGCACCATTTTGGCCTAGATTTAAACCTCAAGGTCAAGGATCTTGACTAGGATGATGGCATCATTGGTGTGGACCATCACTTTGTCCATCCCTAGCATGTTGTACACATCTCATTTTGGCCTTTTTTCCACTTTGTTTGGTAAGCCTAGTGCTTTTTGTACCAACTCAGGGCGGCTTAGCTTGATTTCCACTTGGCAGGCTTTCTTTTCTAGATGCATCGTGACAGTGCCCCAGTTTTTGTTGAAGGTCCAAAGGAAATCAGTGCACTTCTCATATAGCTGATGGCTTGGCCCACCTTTTCCACGTACTTTTGTAGCCTCACTGCTTCACCAGTTGCTGGATGATTGGTTCTTCCACAACTATGTCTTCTAGATTCAGGAAATACTTGAATTTGAGCTGATTATAAGCCCTCGTCTCCAATGAGATGCCGTATTTTGCTTGCTCCTCCTCTGAGAATGGAAGTTTGCTACTTTTGTCTTGACATGCCATAGTGGGTACCTATCATAATGCCATAGTTCACCATTAGTGTTCTCAAGATAATTTCTTGTAGAAAGGTGAGCAGGAATTGATTATGCTTCCTAGGGAAGAATAACATGCTTAATTACAAAGAAGAGCATTTTTTCCTTCAAGGTGTCCATTCATTCCAAATATTTTATGACTTTTCATCAATCACAAGTTGATTTTTATCCACTCTCTTCTGCTCTTGGTCAATGATGGAGGTTCATTCGTGCATTTCATTCACCTTGTTCGCACGTTTGATTCCAAATTGCCCCATAATCCTTCCTAGCATTAAGGTTTGAGGGGTTAAGGGCATTCATCACTTGTTTGCGGTGTTTCACTTTTGCATGAGCCAATCATAGAAGTTCAGATTGTATTCAAGATTAGCATAGCGGTCCATGTCGAAAGGACAGATACTTACTTGAGTGATGTAGGTGAGAACATCTGTGAGGAAGTCATCGGAGTCAATCATGCTAGCAATGTGTAACCCTTCCTCTGTTAGAATTTGGTCTAAGTATGGGTGGTCATGATGTGCTCTTCCAGGGGTTGGTCACAAATGGTGGTCAACATCCTATAGGAGATTAGAGCTACATAAGTGGAATCATACTTAAAGGTCTTAATGGCACGTCATTGCTCAGGATTGGTCATGATTTGGTAGCCTTCTTGTTCCCAATGGAGTTTGAGAGCATACCAATTCCTTAAGAAAGATGAGTCATTATCCGCTAGCTTGCAAAGTTCATCCAAGATTTGGATTGTGGTAGTAACTTTGCTCTTACTGTAGGAGGTGATCAGCCATTGTTGAGGGCTTGGCCTTGAGATATCTCGGCATCAATGATTAATTCCTCTATGACTGTGGAAGTTTTCACCATCACGAATTTGTATTCCTCCTAGGTGCATGGCATGGCGCGGACTTCCAATGCTAAGGATGGGTCAAGTAGGCCTAGGTCTACGCACTCATAGTTATTAGCAAGTAGAGTGAAAGTGGCATCTAAGCACTTGATATAGGTGACCAGGTCATCTCCTGTGTTCTTAGCTAGGTCTTTAGCCAATGTAAGGATCGATCGTCATTTGTAGGATGGTTTAAAACCTGCTAGTAGCAGGTAAGGCTTAACCGAACTAGATAATTTGGTAACTAATAGTTGAGCCTTTGGTTATTCCTAAGAGTGTGGTTGGGCTCCTTGTGTGATGGGCTTGGTCAGAGTCAGGGATGTTGCACTACTAGATGCTAGTGAGGTCATAGGGGAACTAGTAGGGTTGGGTTGAGGGAGTGTGTGAGTGGCAGGTTGTGGTTTTGTTCAATAGACTTGTTGATCCTCTATTGGCTTATGCATTTGAGGTTCTACGGGCCTTGCAACCTGAGTCGTTTGTGGCATTGGGGTGTTTTTTGTTGCATGGCTTGGTGTGGTCAAGGTTGTGGGTGGCGTTTCCAGGCATTACGCTCGTAATAAGCTTGCCTCTGCAATAAGATATTGGGGACCCATCGTTGCTTGACCATTCGTTTGATGCCTATAGTTCCTTCTCTGCCTCCTAGGTTTCAAATCCAAGTTCCTAGACTTGCGAGGTCATGATTGTGAACTTTTGGGTGGTGGCCCTTGGTGTTTAGGAATCCATTTGAGCTGCCGTGCATGGGCCTTGGCTTTGAATTTAACAGTTTGTTGGCTTTGAGGTTTGGTGGGTTGTGACAAGTCACGACCCCCCTCCTTAGCCTTGGTGGTGGGTTTCTCCACCGGTGGCCTCACGAGCTTGGATGAAATTGCATTGCCCTTGTTGAAAGCAGTGATTATTTGTACATTGCCGATAACAAGGTGAATCTGCTGTGAATCGTAGTCAACGTTGTAGAGAGTGTCTGCTTTTTAAACATACGTTTGAAAAATGATTTTGTACTTGCATCCCTCACATTTGGCAACGCATGAAAGATTAGGGGTATACATTCAGATTTGATAGAGATTGCAACCTTACACTTTCCCAAAAGTGCATGTGGTTGACCCCCAAATGGACTGAGTTTGGCATTGGTGGGCTGTAACTGTGGTCTGCCAATTTGAACCCAATGATCGTGAGTCAAGATATTAAAATCAGTGTCCTTATCGATCAATGCATCAAATGTGTGTGTTTGCTTGGCAGTGACAGTCATGCACAGGTAAGCTAGAGCTACGGTTTCCTCATCTTCATCTTCAATTTCCATGATAGTGGCCACTTGTACCCTGATAAGGGATTCTAGTAATGGAGGCTCGTATAGTGGGTAGCAGTCCTTGGTGCTGAAGGAGGCGCTGAAGGAGTAGCAGTCCTCATATTTGCTTTCATCACTTAAGGAGTAGCAGTCCTTGTATTCATCGTTATGTACCTTAGTTCACCGCCACTTGGGTTCATCCAAGAGATTATTGAGAGGTTTCAAGTTAGTGGTAGGGTTGTCGGCTAACTTGCCTGTCAGGTACTCCAAGACCTCTTGGAGTTTTGGCCTATTGCTAGGGACATGGAACTTGACAGGTTTGGATTGGCTACAAGGGCGTCTAGCCATCATGCAGAGTGGCAATGTAGGCTCCTTCTTGGGCAGTCTCTCTTTCTTTGCAGAGTGCTTGTACTCCTCTTCCAAATCTGAGAATGGTAGATCGATTGTAGTAAGTACATGCATCCAATCTTGCTTATCCTCTGGGCAAGGGGTATACTTTGTGAGTGGCTCGTAAGAGTTTCTAATCTGTGCATCACCCTTCAGCATGATGGAGATGGCATTTAGGTCGACTAGTTTGGTCTTTCATATTTCCATCTCTACTCTTACTTCTTCTATTCGATTGCCCAAGAAGATTAACCATTGCCCTAGTCTTCTATGACCCGTGCATTGTGCATCCAGGGCCGGCCTAGTAGGATGTCATAGTCCACTCCTTTCATGACTATAAAGTCAATACCTACAATCTTCAATGGCCACTTCTTTAACACTCCAAATGGCTACACTTTCGTTCCATTGGCTAGGGTGACATTGAACCTAGCATTCTCAATAAGTGGGTTACCCCAGTCCTAGAGTATTGCATGGCTCAACACACTAACTCCTACTCTTGTATCTACAATTCCCTTTCTTGTGGTGTCTCCTAGGGCTAGGACAATAAGACTACATGCCTTTAGGTGCCTTTCCAAAAAGTGTTGACATGCAAGGACTTGGGCACCCAGTGCAGTGTCAGGCTGGGTATTTGAGTTACTGTGTCATGATCATGTAGATTAGCTCCCCCTTGCTCCATTGGTCCTTTAACCCACTGCTTCAATTTTCTTGCCATAGCCTTGGATGCTGCCTAAGCAGATCTCCTAGGCTTAGAGTCATCGGGGTGGTCACAAGCGTGGTGAGGAGGTCATTGACTCCTTCTCTCTCTCCTAACTTTGTGTTTCTCGGCCAATGGTCCCAACTGGTTTGGTGGCCCGTAGCGTGTAGACTCTGTTTAAGTGGCACTTCTTGTGGCACACTTGCGTCTCTCAACTTTGGTCGTGGAGGTGAGACTGGTGTGCTTACGCTTGAGAGATCATTGATCTCATCTTCCAATATGGAATTAGCACCCTTGAGGTGCTCTTGGGCTTTTTTCACCTACTCCTTGACCTTTTCGATGGCCTTGATTTGGTGCTTAGGGTTGGGGTTCTCCCCGACCTTTGCACTCCCCTTCTCGGCTGTCTTTGGAGCTAATGTTTTTGCTTCTGTGTCTATCACCTTTTTTTCCAGTAGGTAGCGTCATGGCACTCTCGGTTTTTAGCATGACCTTAGCATCAGCTTTCTTTCTCTTTTACATATGGCTTTTCTTTCCAATTGAGGTTGCATCTAAGTTACTAGGCCCTGGCAATGAAATAATACCATGCGTTGTCTACATCATGCGGGTCATGACACGCAATTGGATGGGTGTGTCCTCTCTATTAAATGTCTCAACTCCAAATAGCCCTAATGGTACAGATGGATCATTTGGTGCACTAGAGGGTGGTCTTTGTCTAGGGCATTCGACAAACATGTGAGTGATTCCACACTTTGGGCATCTAAGATCGGCCTTTTCTTGAATAGCTTTCTTCCGTTCGAGGTAGCCTAAGGAGATATGTCATTGGTGTCCACAAGTCCAACACAAGATTGGTTCTTGGGTCTACCCTCCAAAACCTCTATTTCTACCTCTACCTAACACCATCACCGCCGATATACAAGTCAGTAATCCATGAGGATTGCATCGTCCTCTTCGTCATTCAGCTCCTCCACATAGTGGACTAGAGCGTCACTGGATGGATGGATTACGTAGGTTTCAAGTGGTCTAGGTATGCATGTGGGTTTATCTCCATCCTAGGAATGGTTGGCTTGGCGTCATTAGGTGTCGGGAGAGCCAATGGGAATTTCCGAAAAATTTTTGCGGCCTATTTGCTAGGTAAGGCTATCCATATGGTTGCGAGTATGGAAGTCTCCTGCAACAATGCAAGGTATCGTGGCCAAACCTACCACAATTGGCACAAGGTTGGGACCTCGGGTCTTGAAACTTGGCTGGCAGGGGGTTTCCGCCACAATACATGCATTGGACATGTGGGCGTGTTGGTCATCTCATCATTTCTTATAATTTGGCTAGCTTTGTCTTCATCTCTGCTAGCTCCTGACTTGTGTTTGTGCCCTTCCCTTTATCCTAAGTACTTGGGCATGATATTTTACTTGATGTTGAAAATCTCTTAGATTTTCCAATATTTTTCTCCTCTCGGGTTGAGCTCTTAGAGATTCTCTCTTTGTGCTGGTCATCCACTCTAATTACCTCATCAAAGACCCTAGCTAGCGCATCTCACTACAAGCTTGAATTTCCTGCCAAGGCCTTGTAGAGTTCCTCACTATGTATCCCATTGATGAAGACTGTAGAGACTGCTCTTTTGACGGGTCGCTCTCATTAGTTGGGATTCTCTTGAAGAGACTTTGCACATGGGTGACATAGTCTCTTATGTCCTCCTTGTATTTTTGCTTGATGTTCATCAGCCACACTAGAAGATTATTAGAGTACCCATGCTTAGAGAATCTCTTGATGAAGAGACTCTTAAGGTTGTTAAAGTCAGTTTGCTTAGCAGTGTCCAGACTCATGTATTAGGTCCTACCCTTATCTCCTAAGCATAGTCCAAAATCTTGTGAGCATAAAGTAAGATTAGTGAGGCCGTTTGCCTTGCAGACCTAGTTAAACTGCTCTATGAAACTATATGGATCATTGTTTGGCTGGTACTTGTCTAACTGCTTAGCCACGACACTGATTCTTGATTGGCTCTTAGAGCCTTGCTTAACTCCTAATCCTGCAAGTAACGAGGTTGCCATTGCAATGATTCTCTGTTCTGCTGATGAGTTGTCTGGCAGTTGTTTTGTAAGAAGCTCACTCAACGTGAGATTGCCTTCTAGAGCTCTTTCCCTCTCTACATCGGGGCCTATCCTATTTCTGCTTGCTAGGGCTAGCACCCGCTGAATCTCGTACATTTCTATGCTTTGCCGCAAGCTTTTGGCTTGCTGTTCTTCCTAATAGTAGGTCACTATGCCTTGCAAAGCTTCCCATGCTAGTCTCCTCTCCTCTTCGAGGTCTACTATGATATCCTGAGACGTCATATGGTGGTGGTCTGTTTGGTTCTGTAGGTAGTAATTGGTAACTAGCCATTGGATTTCTGTTGGGAAACTGCCTAGGTCAAGCTCTTTGCCATGTCTGTGGTTAGTGCTTGACTCTACCATATTCGTGATCTCGTGCTCCACTAGGTTGTTGATGAGATTGATTAAGTCAGGTAGATCCACTCCTCTAATGGTGTCGGTCCTTGCAGCGTTTGACATTTTGGTCATGTCTGTGTTTGGTCCTATGCTTGGGGTTCTCGATTACTCGACTACATTTTAGGGTCTTATCCTACGAGTGGGTTTGTTCTTCTAATTGTTAGGTCTGAGTAAGCTCCTTATTATTTACAAATAATCCTCAATTAAACTCACTTGGTTTGTGTGTGCGTGCTCACTTCTGTTCACACTCTGTGCACGGTGTGAAATCAAGCTTTCAATTTTCTTCACTGCGCTTCAAGTGTTCATATCAAAATGGTGTGAGAATGCAAAGAAACAGTTATTGCATTCACTCTGCTCTCTTCATCCTGGCCTAGTTTGACTCTAAGCTCGATTACTGGCCACTCTTGGGTCTACTAGGATTTTTGCTATGTTGTCCTACTCTGTTGGGCTACGGTCTATGTGTTGATTGGCAGGGTCAGTCAGTTGTGGTTTTTTATTTGTTTGTTTTTATATGTTTTTATATGTTTTTTTTGGGATACAGCCTCGGTCGATTCTCAAAATTGGATGGACTAATTACCAACTTTGGTTGATTTTGGGTTCTGGGCTTCATCTGATTTTGGTTTTCAGAATCGAACTAGAAAAATTGGACGGGCTGATTCTCTTGGGCTGACGACTGATTTTTGGTGGGCCGATTTTGCCAATTGGACGATCTAATTTTTAGTCGTCCAAATCGGACGGCGGGCCGATTTGCCCTCAAGGCAGCCAGAGGCCGATTGTCTGATTCTGGGAATCGGATGGGCCAATTCTGTGTGATGAGTTTCCAAGGGATGACCAAAATCAGCTTGATTCTAATGATTTTGGTTATGAGGGGTTGCACAAACTTCCAAAATGTAAGAATAGATCCTAATGAAGGATTGTATATACTTGGAATAGCAAATAAACTCCAAAATACAAATCGGCAAACAAATCAAACCCTCTTACCCTATTATGATAGCAGAAACCCTAAAGCTGTTTCCTTTAATTTCTTGGTCCTAACCTACTCCAAATGCAACAAGAATAAAAAACAAAAAATTGAAATACTTCCTCGTACTTGCCTAATCATCAAAAAGCCAAAATACTTAATTGTTGCAAAGATTAAATATCTAACACTTCCTACTTATCTCAAGCTTCGGTTCGAGGATGAAACCCTTACTTTGTTGCTTGATTTGGGGCATGCAAGTGCTCAAACTTGAATTCATTGGTCTTGAAAACAGAACCAAAATGTAGAGGCGAAGAGCTCATGCTCAACCCTCAAGACCCACAGAGACTACTTATTGTTTCAAGCAAGTAAAAATGGCTATCTCTCACCTAGCCGACACACCTTTGATCCTACGAGTGTAGTGAGCTTACCTTTTCACTCAAATTTGAAGTAGCCTCCTCCCTCAAGCCCTCCGATAGCTCCATGATTCAAGATGCAAACTCAAGCATACTCAATCCTCTACCTTACTCCATCCTCTATAGCTGCGTGCACAAGAAGAGAAGAAGAGAAGAAGAGAGGAGAAGATTGAGAGCTTCTCCACCACGGTCCCCCACCCTCACTCACTCACTCCCTCACCCTCTCACACTCCCTCTCTCAAGAACAAGCACAAGCAAGTAAGAAGAAGAGAAGACAAGAAGAGACGAAGAGACCACTTTAGCCACACACCAAAGAATGAGCTCCTCATTCACTTTTCAACTTTATATACAAAACCCTATATCCCTTTTGGGCGGTCATCCCCTTATCCGCTTTTTGACATGGCCATGGCTGTGGCCTAGGCCCTTTTCCTATTGTCATCTTATCTTCTTAGCTTCCTTTCTACTGCTCATCTACCTTTACAAATTGCATATGAGAGAGCTTGGCACTCTTTTACAAAGAGTTTTAGGGGCACCTTACAAAGAGTTTTAGGGGCGCTTTTGGCTGTTTTCCTTCCTGCTCTTTCCGTTGTGTCTAATTTCCTTCTGGGCCACCTCTTTTAACTCCTGACTTGCGCTTTTTCACTTTTTTCACTTTTTCTTGTGCTGAGGTTAACAGAAGGTGTAAGAGGAATGTATTTACCTCCAACTTGTCGCACCCAGAAAATGCATGAGTTCTTTAATTTGAAGAAAATGGGGCTGATCCTAGAGGCATATTACTCCAATTTTGTTTCACTTCTTAAATATACACCATCCATGGATGCTGCTCAAAAAGTGTCCAAGTTCTACAATGGGCTAAATTCTCCTATGAACACTCGTCATCAATCCGCCCAACAGACCTTTAAGATGCTTTGATTCAAGCTACTCCTATTATACAAGAAGTATAATCAAAGCCTAAAAATAATAAGTTTTGGAGTTACAATAACCAGAACAAAGGACGATTCAAAGGTCAAGCAAAGAGAACCCAAGGTTAGAAGAAAAAGGCAAAATCCAATGTAGTTGGAAATTTTGTTTCTACCTAGGGAAGCAAGGATGGTCTTAGGTGCTTTCACTGTAATGAGCTAGGACATTTCAGGAGAGATTGTCCAAATCTTGGTGGAAACCATCACCAAGGCCAATTTTGAGGTCAAGTTAGAGCTGCCCAAGGCCGGGGTCAAGTAGCTATGGCAAGAGGAAGAATGTCAAATATTACCCTTAAAAGGATTAATAAGGAGGAAGACCCTACTATGGAAGAAGATATTGAAAAAGTGATTGTTCATGCTACACACCACAAGAAGGGTCCAAATTGTCAATATTCGATAATACAGACACTAGCTAGTCACCAAGGTAAATCATTTAAAGTTTTGATTGACTGTGGAAGTACACACTTGTTTATTTCGTCCAAGTGTGCTAAGAAGTTAGGGATAGACACAGTAAATGCATCAAGACTGCTTGTGGAATTAGAAAATGAAAAGGAAGTACTTTCTACATGTTAAAATGTTGGATCTAGAGCATAGCTATTAAGGTTGGAAGAGGAAGAGAGATTAAAGAGAGGAGTTGAGATACCATGTTAAAATGTCAGATCTAAAGCATGGCTGTGGAGGTTGGAAGAGAAAGAGTGAGCTCATGAGGTAACATACATCAAGACCAAATGTCGCATAAGTGAATCATATTCCAATATGGAAGTTTAGACTCATAAAAACAATCTTGTGTGTTGACAATGATATAGACACTTTTTTGAAAGTACAAAATTACTATGACATTGTATTAAAAAATAGAGAAAGTACAATGCTTTATAGGAATAGACTAGGCTACATGTAAACGCCCCGAACAACGTAGTATGCTTAACAATTATGATATTTGCTTGTTTTCGAGATTTAATATAAAAGAGAATGAACACTTAAAGCTGAAAATGAAAATTACTCACAAAATTACAGCCATGAAAATGTAAAAGTAATGGAGACAAGATTGAGGGTTGAAGATGGGCAACCCCCCCCCCCCCCCCCCCGAAGGAATGTATTTCTGCTCAACCCAAGTCCCTTAGGGAAGAGCTCAGTTACAATCAACCTGAGAGTGAGAAGAAGTAATTCTCACTCTCACAAGATCATGCAAAGATGTACAAACACACATGCATTATCTATTATGCAATGATAAGAACTGATTTCTTTACAGTATGAGAGAAGAAAAAAGGGAATTCAGCCTTTCTCCATCGTTGATCAGCAGTACATGGATAGAGCTTGCTTCTTGTAGCTAAAATGGAAGAAAGAGCTCAAGAAGGAGGTGCTGTAATGAATTTACAGGCTTGCTGTCTTGTAAAAAAAACAGTGATAGAAGAGGGAATATGGAGGAATTTGATAATGGAGAAGTGGGGGATGATGATGGGGATGGATGGGGCCAGTTTCTGGCTATCTGTGGGTGCTGTTCATGAGTTTACAGCAAAGAAAAATGATGATGAATGAAGAAAAACGAGCTCTTATTTATAGGAGAGGGGAGAGCTAGTACAAAAGGGGAAAGTGAAGTAGCACAAGACAAGTGTCCAGCCACATGTCATGAGATGTGACAAGTGGTGGGACACTTGGAAACTTGTGTGACAAGTGTCTTGACACTTGTCTCTTCTCTATGGCCTTCCTTTTTGGGTTGAATACTGTCAAGAATAGAAACAACCAAATTTAGTAAGCATAGTCAGAGTACAGAACTTACTATTTTTAGAATGACATCTCTATTTTTTAGGACTAGCATTTTTAGGCTAATTCGAGGCTCCTAAAATTTAGGGACCTCCTAAAATTTAGGGATCTCCTAAAATTTAGGGACCCCCCCAATATGGGTATCATATGAAAGCTTTTTCCGTGTACATCGCAAAAATGGTATTCGAATCTTCATGTGACTTTCCTATGCAAAGAAATGTGCATTTCAAGCTTTCAGCCCACACATGCACATTATACAAGCATTTCATGATCATGCCATCTTGTTGATTGTAACTATCTGTTCTGGTGGATCTAGCCCACACTTCAAGGCATCAATCCTTTGTGTGTGCGAGTCTAACCCTGATATGCATGAGTTCTAGTCACAGGCGCCCAATCGGGTCATATAGGTGGAAGTGTGAACTATCTTTTCTCTAACCCACCGCGTGGGTCCACCATAACTTGTGACCACTCATCAGTGGCCAGCTCCAATGCACTTTTCTTTATATCTAATTAGTGCAAAGGAAATAAATTTAATAAATCATTATATAGACAAATTAATGAAAAAGGATACAAATTCTGTTTCTATAGAGTGTGACAGCCCTCTGGCTTTTATTCAGCTGTCCTCAGCTGAAAAGCTTCTTGATATTGCTGTAGAATATTTGGGTAATCCTTCATGAATTTTTCATCTACCCACTGTGCATCTGTTGTGGGTAGATTCTTGAATTTTAGTAAGAATTTTCGTGTCACAAGGCCACTTCTCGTGGTTCGAACCTTGAGAAACAAAATCTTTTCAGGTTCCAAGAGTTGCTCTGTTTCTTCAACTTCTGGGGGATCTTCAGTAATGGGTTCCTTTGGTTCTGGTCCTATGTAAGGTTTTAGCAAACTTACATGAAAAGCATTGTGTATTTTCCAATGAGTAGGAAGCTCAAGTCGATAAGAAACTTCATTTATTTTCTCAATCACTTTGAAGGGTCCAAAGTATCTACTGGAGAGCTTTGGAAAAGATGAATTTTGACCAGAACCTTGTTTGAGCCTGCTTTTATCAAACTTTAGCAAGACATATTGACCTTTTTCAAAAGCCAAATGTCTTCTTCGTTTATCTGCTTGCTTCTTTTGTCGCTCTTGGGCAACTTTGATAGTGGCTCGAACTTGATCCACTGCGGTTTTTAAATCTTTGTTTGGCCGTCGGTTTGAGGATGAAAAGCTGAGGAGAACTTTAAAGTGGTTCCCAAATTCTCAAATAAAGCACACCAAAAGTTACTTGTGAATTTGGAGTCTCTATCTGAAATGATCTCAGAAGGCATACCATGTAATCTGAAGATATGTTGAATGAAAAGTCTTGCAGCTTGTGCGGATTTCAATGTTTTATGACATGGAATAAAATGTGATTGTTTGCTGAATCTATCAATTATGACCCAAATCATATCATGACCTTGAGGTGTTCTTAGAATACCTGAGATGAAATCCATTGTGATAGATTCCCATGGATCTTGGGCACTGGAAGAGGTTGCAACAATCCTGGAATCTTCTGCCTATCATATTTGGATTTTTGGCATACCAGACAAGCCTCGATGAAGTTATGTGTATCTTTTCGTAATGTTGGCCAATAAAAGTAGCGCTCAATTGCACTTAGAGTGGCTGCCCTCCCTCTATGCCCTGCATAAGGGGGTTCATGACTTTCTTTAAGCACCTTTTGTCGAACAGGAAGAGTGACACAAAGGCGATTGTTCATGAGAAGGTAACCGTCTTTGATGGAATAATCTGGATGAGAACCTCCTTGCTGTAAATTTGACCAAACTGCTGCAAAATCAGTATCTTCATCATAAGTATTCTTCATCGTTTGAAAATCTTCATGATGAGCCACTGTAATAGTTGCAATGCGAGGCACTCTAGAAAGTGCATCAGCAACTACATTTTGTTTCCCTGGAGTGTACATAATTTGAAAATGAAACATAGACAAGAAATTTTCCCATCTTGCATGTTTCTCCTGCAAATGCTTTTGAGTCTTGAAATACTTCAAGCTTTGATGATCGGTTTTAATAAGGAATTCATTGCCTAAAAGATAATGTTTCCATATCTTTAAAGCATGAACCACTGCTAAGAGCTCCTTTTCATAAATGTCATACCTTTTCTCCACATCATTTAGACGGCGGCTTTCAAAGGCTACGGCATGGCCTTCTTGATTTAGCACTGCACCAATACAATCACCGCAAGCATCTGCTTCCACCACAAATGGTTTTACCAGATCTGGAATGATAAGAACAGGTCCAAAAGTAAGAGCTGTTTTCAGCCTTGTGAAGGCTGCCTTCTCTTTTTCCTTCCATTGGAAAGAGATCTTCTTCTTTGTAAGGTCATGAAGTGGAGAGGCCATATGTGCAAAATGCTTGATGAAGCGGCGGTAATAAGAACATAAGCCAAGAAACGATCGCACCTCATGTACATCACGAAGATGAGGCCATTCTTGGATTATCCTGATCTTTTCAGGATCCATCTGAATCCCTTCAAAAGAGATGACATGCCCAAGGTAATTTATTTTATGCATGAAAAATTCACTCTTTTTACCATTTACCAAGAGTTGATTTTGTTGTAGTAATTGTAGAACAATTTCCAAGTGTTGATGATGCTCCTCTTCATTCTTGCTAAAGACAAGAATATCATCAAAGAAAGTACCGACATATTGTCGATGCTCTCTAAAGATGCACTCCATCATTCGATTAAAGGTGGCTGGTGCATTGGTTAATCCGAAAGGAACCACCAAAAATTCATAAAGACCGTATGAAGTGCGGAAAGCAGTTTTGTGTACATCTTGTGGTATTACCCTAATTTGATGATAACCACTCTTTAGATCAATGCGGCTGAAAACCTTTGAGCCTCCTAGACGATCCAAAATGTCGTCAATTCTGGGAATAGGAAACCGATTCTTCACGGTGATTTTGTTGAGGGCTCGATAATCAATGCACATCCTGAATGTGCCATCTTTCTTTTGAACAAGAAGAACCGGTGAACAAAATGGTGAGCTACTTGGCCTAATTAGCCCACGGTTGAGTAGGTCTTCGACTTGCTTTCTGATTTCTTCTTGTTGAGGACGGCTCACACGGTATGGTGCTATATTAGGAGGAGAACTGCCCGGGATAATATCAATATGATGGTCTTCTGGCCTTTCTGGGGGAAGCTGATAAGGAAGATCTTCCAAAAAACAATCTTTATACTTTTCCAAGAGCTGAAGTTGCTCTTGGTTTTCAGCATTCATATTATCTTTTACATCAGTGACATAAAGCAGACAACATTGAACACAATCCTTAATTGCTCTAGAGACTTGCATATGGCTTACCATAGGTATGGTGTCTCCAGAAACTCCAGCTTGGATCTCGTACTTCTTGCCTTTGTTGGTAAGTTCTACCTTCTTTTTCTGAGAGAAGATGGTTGAATCTACTCTATGATTCCAGGGCATGCCAAGAATCACATCGCAACCATCAAGGTCTCCGATACAGAAGGTAACTTCGTCACTGTAGCCTTGAATTTGAAACTTGAGCTTGCCAATGTAGGGTATCACAGTCTTCACTGTGTCACCTTCATCAGCATTTAAAGCTTGGCGAACTTCTGTCGGAGTGTCCATCTCTTCATTCTTTAATCCAAGCTCTTTAGCTAATTGCAAGGAAATGATATTTTCATTCGCCCCAAGATCTATCAAGAATAGTGCTTGCTTACCTTGTAACTGTCCCCAAGCTTTTAATAATTTGCGCGTCTCTGGAGTGTGAGTTGTGTTTGCAACTACATCACTGATAGCATTGATTTTCACTGGCGACTTAGGCTTGTTGTCAGAAACCTTGCTTTGTCCCTTGTTTGGACATTGCTTCGCTATGTGGCCTGTTTGTCCACATTTAAAGCACTTTCCTTCTTTCATGAAGCGTTGCTTTTCTTCTTCGGAAAGTTGCTTTGCTTGTGGGTATAGATTGGAGCGAAATTGAGGAGCATTAGGAGGTGCATAGGGCTTCATCTTCTTTTGATTTGATGGTGGCTGCTTTTGCCACTGTTTTTGTCCTTCATTTGGGGCTGAATACTCCTCATCATCAGCTACTCTCTTCTTATCATTCTTTTGGAATGATTTGTTGCCATTGTGCTCCATTTCCCATGTCTCAGCATGGTCAATGAGTTCCCTGAGACTAGAACAATGATAATGATTAAGAGCAGTACGAAGTTTAAAATGCAAACCTCCTTGAAACTTCCTAAGCTTTTCCGAACTGCTGATCTTCTTGAAATGTTGGACCTTCAAAAGTAGCTCCCAAAATCTCTTGGTATAGTCACCAAGTGACTCATTTTTCCTTTGCCAAAGCCGATCCCATTCCATTTTTACATCTCTTTTGAAATGAACAGGAAGAAATTGGCTTTGTATCAGGTGAACAAAGGACCGCCATGATTTTGGGGCAGCATGATCATATTCCAACCCCGTCCACCAAGTATGGGCTAAGTCGGTTAAATGTAAAGCTGCAAACTTAATCTTTTCTTTTTCTTTATACTTGTCACGACCATACAAAATTTGAAATTGATGAATAAACTTCAGAAGAAGATCAGGATTTCGGGAACCATCATACATACTGAACTTGATCTTCTTTTCAAGTTGAGATAGTGACTTAGTCTTCTTCTTCTTCTTATGCCTTCGTCCATGCTCGGATATTGAGGTTGAAGATGATGAAGTGCTTGATGGGGATGAAGATGGAGACGAGGGTGAAGAATGTCGACGCCTTTGACGATGATGAGGTCTTCCACGAGAAGGGTGTGACTCTTCATTACTAGAAGAGGATCCATCAGAATAGGTGCCAGATGACTTTGAAGAAGAGGATGAGCTTCGACGCCATCCCTTTCTTTGTCTTGAAGTAGAACGGGACTGCCTCTTAGAAGTAGTTGGACTTCTTGATCGGCTCCTTTCATTGGTATGGCTTTGTCTCCTTGAAGTAGAGGGGCTTCTTTCCTTGAATTCTTTGGGATTCTCAACTTTTTCTAGTTTGAGAAGTTGCTCACGAATTTGCTGATTCTCCTCTCTAAGACTTTGAATGGCTTGAAGGATAGCACTTGATTGATCCATTGAGACTAAAGAAAAAAAAATATATGCTCAAGCACTCAATGCAAGGGCTGAAAACAAACAAACTTATAGTTGTAAGCACTACCAGTGTTGGGGGTGAGGACCGAGCCAAAGCTCTGATACCACTGTAAACGCCCCGAACAACGTAGTATGCTTAACAATTATGATATTTGCTTGTTTTCGAGATTTAATTTAATTTTTGAGCATGGAAGAATGCTCAAATAAGAGAAAGATTGTTGTTTGTGGACACTATTGTCCTATTGGCACTTGCTATTGAAGGAAGGGGCATGTAAAGATGCATATGCTTGCTGTCATTGGAATGGCAAGTAGTGTTGGGCTAGTTTCAATCTTGCCAAGTTGAAGCATGTTAGTTGAGGCATGTCTCATGTGTATGATCAAGTATGAGCATGTGGAGTGGAAGAAATAAAGGCTTTCACATACTTGGCACCTTATAGACTTCTCAAAACTAGAAGCATGTGATAAGCACCCTTGAAGGTGCATGCTAAAAAGACCATGTAGGTTTGGAGGGTTAGAGTCCTGGAAAGGGAGAGGAGAAAAACTTTCAATTGTCAAAGGTGATTGTGAAAAGGCTCTTGTAAGCACTAAAGCTTATACGAGATGCATGTAACCTACGAAAGCAGTGCATTGGCCCAAACAATCCGAGGTCATATATGCATGCGACTGGCGTCCATTATCGAAGATGCAACAACAAAAGAACAGCATCTAAAAGAGGCCATTGATGCAGCATGGAAGGCTGTGATATTATCACCACAGTCCATTGAATATGCACAATTTCATGCACAATTACTTTTTGAAGCAGCAACTGACAGCAAAGGGTATGAGGAAGTAGAACAGGAATGTCAAAGAGCCCTCAGCATTTTAGATCCTATTGATCCAGTGAAAGAAAGTCTGTATGAAGAAAGCCAGCACAAGCTACTGACACCTGAGGCAAGGATTGCTCAAGTGCAACAGGAACTCAGAAGCCTTGTTCAAAAGGCAAACATTGCTTCGATCTCAAATTGGATGAAGACTTTAGGCATTGCAGGTAGAAGCTGCTTGCAAACATGGTGTTGCAGAGAGAAAGCTACAAGAAGCTAAAGCCTGTGACGATGCATTGCGAAGAGAGCGCGTTGCTTTCAAAGAAAAAGAGGAGGCTCCCCCTGTTGTGGAGGACATAAGTGTTGTCCAAGAAGAAGATGTCTTGAAGTAGGAGCAATTCGTAAGCAGGGGGTATGAAGAGATCAGGGCTATAAGCACGGAGTTCATCGGGAACAGCACATTGGAAGGCCCAAAGAAGGAGCCTTTGCAGGAGGAGCCGATTGATAATAGCAAGCAGGAGGAAGTAATTGAGATTAGCATGCAAGAAGAACCTACCCAGATTGGTGTGCCTGTCGAGCATTCAATTCCAGAAGCAACGGTTGTTCAGGAGAAGGGTGTGACAGTAACTGCCCTACAAGACGATCTCTCTCCCACAGAAGGAGGCCCTGAAGCCAAAATTGCATTAGAAATGCGTGAAGCGGAGAATGTAAAAGGAGAAGGAGAAGAAGAAGAAGAGGTTGGATGGAAGGATGAGGAGAATGGCATGTGGCAACCTTATCTTTTTTGGTTTTTTGTCATGTTTAAAGTCCTATTCATACACCAAAACAAAAGTAAAGTTATACTTTCTAAATATGTTTGTTGTATAATGGAAGATGATAGCCGAGCTTGAAAGTTGAAAATGAAAAATTGTATTTCATACATGGTATGAGGGTACTCTACCTGATCCCACCTAGAGGGTCAAAATGAATGTATGTATGTGTTCTCGACAAAGGTGAATCAAGATAGGGTTACACAAGAATTGTCTTGTGTAGGGTCCTCTACCTGAGAGATTGAGATCTCAAAAAGAATTTGTGAGTGCATGGTGTAAAGCGTGCACATGATTGTTGCACCTTGAGGTTTGTCATACCTTTCCTGAACATCTAGGATTGTTCAAAAAGGATGGGGTAGGTTCACTCGAGCAAGTGATGCTCAAACAAACATTGTACACACACATAAAACATGCATATGGTGGAGTAGATGTGTCTAGTCATATAAACACTCTAATATAGCATTGAGGGGGAGTGTTAAGAAGTAGCGATTGCGGTCATGCAATGCTACATTGGATGGGTGAGAAGGTAAAATTAAACACCTCACTTAAGAGGGGGTGTTGGCATTGTAAGCTTCGGTGTTTGTGGGTTTGTATCTGTGAAAGCACTCTTATGTGCTTAAGATTGTGTGATGCATGAATATGGATGAGAGATGTGGAGTAAAGTGTGCCACATAGGGCACACATGTAAAGTGTGGGTTGTATGGTGTCACATGGTGACACACATGGAAAGTGTGAGGCTACATAAATGAGGTCTTATCTCTTCTATAAAAGTATAGCCATTGTATGCAATGAAAAACAAGAAGAGAACATTTGTTGAGTGTGCATATTGTTTGTCTTCTCTTTGTAGCCATGGAGTTCCTTGTCTATTACAATCCTCTGTGATAATGTATCAATCATTTTGTACACACCATGATCAACCCCAA
The DNA here is from genome assembly GCF_053477565.2 of Lygodium microphyllum. Taxonomy (NCBI): domain Eukaryota; kingdom Viridiplantae; phylum Streptophyta; class Polypodiopsida; order Schizaeales; family Lygodiaceae; genus Lygodium; species Lygodium microphyllum. The sequence continues at coordinate 14,544,980 of NC_141161.1, read as the reverse complement.
ATTGGGATTCTTGATAGAAAATGTAGTAGCAGATGCCCTTAGTCATAAAGCCTTCCTTAATCCTCTTATCACTAAAGAACCATCTAGGGCAGAAACTCTCGCTATAATGGTATCAATGCCGACTAATCCTATCATTGAGTTGACTAAGGATGAAGCAAATAAGGACCCATACTATCAACAATTGTTTTGGGAAGTTCAGAATAAGGAACAAGATTCCAAATTCAAGACTAAGTATCATGAATTCTCAATGATGACGAAGGACTTGTTTAGTTTAGAATGAGGCTATGCATTCCTTCAAGTCAGACTCTCAAGAGAAGGATACTTTGGGAAGCACATAATTCCCCTTTTCTAGAACACCCAAGCTATGCAAAAACTCTTAATGTTGTCAAGAAAAGCTATTACTGGGGAAGACTCAAAGGTGATGTACTTAAGTATGTTACTAAATGTTTGAGTTGCCAAAGAGTAAGATCTGAACATGTCAAGTTACTGAGAAAACTCCAGCCACTTGACATTCCTCAGATGGAATGGGAGTTTATTAGCATGGACTTTGTAGTTCGGTTACCTTTTGTGCAAAGAGGATATAACTCAATGATGGTGATAGTAGACATGCTAACAAAGGTCGCTCATTTTATTCTAACCAAAACCAATTATAAAGCTTCAGATATTGCAAGAATTTTCGTGAAAGAGATTTTCAGGTTACATGAGTTATTTAAAAGGATCATCAATGATCGTGATTCTCTTCACATCACATTTTTGGAAAATTTTATTTGAAGCCATTGGAACCCAACTTAGTACTACTTACCATCCACAAACTAATGGGCAGACATAATGAGTTAACCAGGTAATTGAGGATATATTGCGAGCATATTGTAGCAAGGAACCAAAAAGGTGGATTCAATATCTACCCTTAGTAGAATTTTCTTATAATGCTTCCTATCATCGAAGTAGAATTTTCTTATAATGCTATATGGTCAAGATTGTCGTACACCACCTAATTTTTCTGATCCTACCCTAAGGGTAGAAGCTTTGAGAAGAATGTTAGCAAAAATGGATGATCAAATCAAGATTATCAGACAGGATATTCAATCTACCAAGGACCAACAAAAAGCATATGCTGATCTAGAAAGGCAAGAACGAATCTTTAAAGAAGGAGACATGGTCTTTGTCCATGTCCATCCAAAGAAGAGTTCCTTGTCTTTGGGATAATTTAAGAAGCTAAGTCCAAGATATTGTGGACTCTACAAGATTCTCAAGTGCTTAGGACCAAGCACTTACAAGATACAACTCCCTGAGAATTTTAAAATTCACAAAGTATTTCATGTTAGGTTATTGAAAGCATATGTAGCTAATCCTAACCATATCCTTGATGTTCAACAAGTAGTAATACCTAGCCAAGGAATCCTTGAGCTACAACCTGATAGAGTAATTGATGTAAGAGAGAGAAAATTGAGAAGTAGAACCCTTAGAGAATACCTGATCCAGTGGAAAGACTACCCTAAAGAAGATGCTACATGGATAGATGAGAATGTTCTTTATAAAAAATACACATGTTTTCTCTCAAGATGAGGACATCTCAATTCCTCTAAGAGGGGAGGAGGATGTAACATCCTCGCGTCTTCAAAAACAAATTTTTCTCTTTGACTATATCAACGTGGATAAATTTTTTGTTGACCTTAAACCAAAAATGTTAGTTGGTTAGTCTAACTATTAGGTTAGTTAGTTTATAAGTCAGTAAGGTAAGAGGGTTAATTAAAAATGTTATATAAGTTGTAATTAATAAAATGTTAATAAAACATTATAATTAGACTAATCGTCATTGCGAAAAAGGTTGCCACTTCCCGATCCACACGATGAACAAGCCGTAGCCATATTCTCCATGACCATCATCATCACTAACGTCATCATCACCATTTTGATTGACGTGTAAAGAAGCTCCCAATCTAAAGTGAGAGAGAAGGAGTTATCATGACAAAAAGGGAGGAGAAAGAGAAGGGAAGGGAGAGGTAGCACGTACTCCCTTCAACCTATGTAAAGGCATACTCCTCCCACTCGAAAAGGGAGAATAAAGATGCTTCGAGAGAGAGAGAGAGAGAGAGAGAGAGAGAGAGAGAGAGAGAGAGAGAGAGAGAGAGAGAGAGAGAGAGAGAGAGAGAGAGAGAGAGAGAGAGAGAGAGAGAGAGAGAGAGAGAGAGAGAGTGTGTGTGTGTGTGTGTGTGAAAGAGAGAGTTAACTTATCCCCTCTTGATCATTGACAAGGCAATCTTCTCTCACGCTCTCCCATCTCAAGTTCAACCCTCATTCTTTATCTCTCAACCCCACTCTTGACGATGGCACCAAAGCAATGAAGTGCAAAGACCATGAGAACCATTGCACAACTGGCCATGAACGGGTATTGCCAGAGATGCGAGAGTGTCCGAGGTTGTTGAGATTGCCACTACCAATGGAACATCGGGTGTGGAGAACAAAAATGCAAGCAAAGATAAAATTCCTAATGTCATCGTGCCAAACCAAGTTACTCACATATTAGAAATAGGCTATCGTTTTCATATCGCCACATAAAATAATAAGGTTTTTGCCAAAAGTTTACATAAAATATTAAGCTTTTATAATAAATAGTACACGAACTACTTGTTAGATTGCATGGATAATATCTATATGAAATTTAAGTGCATAAATATTGGCTTCCATACTTGCACTTACATGAAATGATAGCTTTCATCTAGAATGTGCATTAGTGCATGCATATATTGATAACTACTACCTATGATTTGTAGTTACATGTCATGGAAAAGATTAGTCAAGGTTATAATCCTTAGATTCATTATAGAAATAGTTGTAGGTCGATATTGCATAGGTTATGAAGTAGAAAACTACACTAAATACTAAACTATTAGGTAGTTTGTGTAGATGGTTGCATAAACAAAGAACTTAGTATTATGGAATGATATATGAGATAGGATATTATGAATAGAACTGCAAGCTATGCATTAGTTAGCACACAAAAAGAATTTCCATTTGCATTGCATGAAATGAGTAAAGGACTATATGTGCACTCGAGATTAGTTTAATGTAAAGTTAAAGTAAAATAGCTCGATATATCTATTGTCGAATGTGACAAGATTAAGTATTGAATAATGCTTGTTATATAAAAGTAAAGGTCTATTTAAAAGCCTTGTAAATCATCTCGTTAGGTTATCATTGCCGTATTTTTCTAGGTACCAACTAAAGGAAAATTGCTATTTCTTAGGATAGTTTAATGTTAAGGAAATATTGGATGGGATCCAAAAATCTAAAGAACAAATTAGGCCATTCCAGTCTAACATATTACCTACAAACCCCAAAGTTGAAATGGAGGAATATTGGATATTCTTCAAAAATAGCTTATGTAAAGGTATCACTTATGTTGGGTAAGTTAGCCCTAAGCGAAAAACTCATGCCTTGCATAACAAAGTTGAAAGATATGTACTCAACACTTCTTTATGGGGAGGGGAATCCTCATTAGATTGTAAGGTTACCTTAGGTTAAGGTCTACCTTGGTTATGTCAAGCTGTGAGTTGCACAATGTGTGATTGACATTGCATCAATGCTATATGTTTGAATGCAATTACAGAAAATATTGTATGTGTTTGCTAGTATCTAGATCTATGATTAAAAAACATTGACAAATAGGATAAAAGGAAAGATCACGCTAAGCTACCCCAAGCTAGCTGCAAGACCCTACTCCAAGGGGGTCATGGTTATCACTTTGAGAGGCTTAGACTAGCTCTGTAGTGAAAGGTTTGTTCGTAGAGATAGTCTTGGGCAGTAGGAAATGTGGGTGCCATGGGGGGACTCTGACTATAAATTTTGCATTACTCCTAGAACTTGACGAGCCCCTTCGTGACCCAAGATGGGATCTTGGAACCCTAATACAAGTTACAGGGGTAGAATCTTGGTGGGGGCAAAATGCCCTCGTGGAGTTCTATATATCTTCCTGTAGAGTTAGAAAGATGGAAATTATAATAAACTTCCAATATAATAAAGAAATTTGTTTTACTCAAGGATTGTTTGAATTGTATGCGTGTCCATGAGATAAAATATGCGAAGGAACCTATGATCTAATGAATTAAGTTGGTTGTATATGTTTTGATAAATGTGTCATAGGTAATTAAAAAAACTAAAGATGATACTGCCTCCAAAGGAAAGTAGGTGGGCGTGACCCCTGGTGGGTTCGTCCCCAACGATAGGGTGGTCTTGGTTATAGGTGGGATCTTTTCTAAAATTGCATTAAAAATAAGAAAAATATAAAATGACCAACTAGATGCTAGGTATAACCTATTTGCATTGTTTTAAGGGGCTGGAATGGGATTTTTGCTTTATGGATAGGAGGGTTGATGTGCTACACTCCCCTTTGACTCCCATTCCCTTTGAACTAGATGTAATGACAAGTCCGCTTTAGTTCGAGTGATCTTGTGAGAAGTGGAAACTCAAAATAATGATGCTAGTTTACTGTTAGGTGACCCAATTGATTTTAGGAGCTCAAAATTCAGGTCAATCCTAGTGGGTTTGGCCAGAACTCTTCCATTGCGATGTAGAATCAATGGGGTCTAAGTGAAAAACCCCGTGATATTCCAAGGAAGTGTTGGGCGGCGTCATTTGGAAAACCTACTAAGGGACTACAAAAGGTGTGCCTTGGAATGAGCTTGGTAGGAATGTTACACTATGCTGCGCTATATTTACTTCACCACCTTGACTATACACCTATACGCTGCAAATAGTGAGAGCCCACCATCACTGTCACTTCGTTCTTTATTCTTTCAATGACTATTGAATTATGGAAGGCCGATTACACATTGTGATTATTGTAGTTCCCACATATGGTGTCTCTCTCTTTTGCTCTATTTCTCCATATGCCATAGCTCTTGCTTTTGCTTGTGTAGTTCCACTTGGGCCCTACCTTTCAACTAGTATTATCAGAGCTAACCATTCAAGGAGTTTCTTCATCCTTTACTTTAGCTTGGATTCAAAGCTTCAACTCAAGGTTTCATGGAACCCATTGTTTCTTCCTCCCGAGAAAGGCATTGAGTCTTCCCTTTTCCCACCAACTTGTTCCAGCTTGCTATTAGCTTGCCAAGGAGCTTCCCAATGCTTTGCTGAGCCTTGTTGAGTACATGGACAATTATGGTAGCCTGATAGTGCTTTTGTATTTTGGCCATAGCTTTTACCTACGATATCGGATCTAGGTGTTTTGCAGCTAGAAATGAAGAACATGATGAGAGATATAGATTTGAGCACTCATAGAGTTGATTTTGTGTAGTTTTTAATTCTTTGTTTCACATATAATAGACCAATTCTTGTTTGGATAGCAAACAATGAGCTTCATTATGCATGTTTAATGCCATTGTGATGTTATTTTGGTACCCGGATGTTATGATTATGCTTTGGGATGCTATTTGGATTGTTTAGATCTTGATTAGCTCAACTTTGTAAAATTTTGTTACTATACTAATAGTTTGGGCAAGAAGCTATTAACAATAACTTTATGCCTATTGAGGCTTGATGTTATTCGAGTATGCCACTTATGTGCATCGATGTTTAGTATTGATACTTGGAAGTGGATATGATTATGGATGGCTTTACCACTTGGATTTGAGCTACATTGCATGCTTTGGAGCTTTGGCTTATGCTTCAGTTGCTTTAGTCATTAATATTACGGGTTTCAAGACTTGGGCTTCATGCTCTTGGATGTATCTTAGATTCCACATGGTTATGTACTTGATGTCTTGAGTATGTATTACTCATTTGGCATTCAAATTTGCTCTATTGGGATCTACTTGCTATTAACATTAGAGCTTTGGATTCTTTATGCAGCTGAGCTTGGATCTTTGAGACATTGGGACTCTTGATTTATATATATGCTCTCTTGTATACTATTGGATGCAATTACTCTCACTTGAGTGGGCTGATTTGATTCCGTATGCTTGGACACCGGCACTTACCCTTGTATAGTGGTGTATATGCTTATGGGATGTATGCTTTAATGAAACTTTGAGTTCATTACAGTCTTTGGTACTGATGGTCTATGCTTAGTCATTGTTAGTTATATTTTTTGTATCCCAGCTGCTACTTGGATATCCCTAGTAGTGGGACTTTTTTTCTTGGCTATTTTCCTTGAGTTGGATTAACATATAATGCTATTTTTATTTTAGCATTGCTATAATTATAGTTTTCAGTATTGAGTTGGAGAGCAAACATTGTACTTTGGCAGTCTATTACTTATAGTTGGTTGATAACTCTATACTTTGGGATTCCCTTTTTTTAAACCCTTATTTCAGTGGCTAAGTTTTGGGGGATGATTTGTAACCATATACAATAGCCCATTCTCTTAGATTTGGATTGGTATCCTATCATTATAGTTGGTTATTCGAATGATAGTGCTATTTTCAATATTAATAAGCTTAATGGTATAAATTTCACCTATTAGAAGACACAAATATGGCATATATTGGTTCAAAAGAAGTAGGTTAGTAGGCCATTGAAAACCAAGAGTGTAAAGCCATAATGCATTGATCAGGATAGTTGGGATGAGTTGGATGAGCTATGTAAATCTACTCTTATATTATCATTGTAAAAATAGGTTTATTTTAATGTTGTGGTACTTGAGGATAATGCTTGTAGTTATGGGAAAAAATATGCAATCTTTATGACAAGAAAAGTCATCCTTCACAAATATACTAGTTGAAATAGCTCATGGACCTTTGCATGAAGGAAGGGACTAGTATATCTATGCATTTGAATGAATTTCATTTTATTTTTAGCTAGTTGGCTTTACAAGGCATTGAGTTCAAGGATAATATCCCTTCCTTCTTCTTACTTATAATACTTCTTGAGTCATGGGACACTTTCCATATGTACTAACATGTGTGCTGAGGTAGTTACTGTTACTATACACTTGAAAAACAGGTCCCTATGCACTATTTTTGGTTGTTTGGCTATAGAGGAGGTATGGTCTAGAAGACCTTTGTTATATGCTCATTTGCATGTCATTGGATGTGAGGCTTTTTGCTATGTTCCCAAGGACAAATGAAATAAGGGAAATCCTAAGTTAGTGAAATGCATCTTTCTTGGTTATGGGGATGCAGGCGAGATGAGCTATCGCCTATGGGATCTACATGCTAGGAACATCATATGTAGCCATGATGTTATTCTCCATGAGGAGAAGATGCATAAGCAACCTAAGTAGGTAGTTGAGATACGCAAGGTGATCTTTCAGGAGGAGCCACCTATTACTGTATAGCTAGATAGCCTATGGTTGATATTCCAGTGACCCATGATCATGATATTGGATAGAATATACATGCTCCATAGCCTATATTGAGATAACGTCAGCCCCATATTCTACTAGAGATAAACGTAAGCCTAATCGATTTGCATTCTCCATGGGCTATATTATCTAGTGAGCCTCTTACTTATGAGGAGGCCATGTATAGAGGTGATAGTAACTCTTGGGAGAGGGCCATGCACTTAGAGTGTAACTCATTGTAGAAAAAACATACATGGAATTTGGTTTCTTTGCTCAATGGAAAACATGCATTGTCATGCAAGTGGATGCACAAGTTGAAAAGTACCCCTTGATGCCCTAATTTAGCATATAAGATGAGATTGGCTACTGTGGGTTTTAAGCAAGAGCATGTGTTGAATTTGATGAGGCCTTTTCTCTTATAATCATCAAGATGACTACCCTATGCTTGGTGTTAGCCTTGGTTGCTCAACTAGATCTGATCTTGATTAGATGGATGTCAAGACGACTTTCTTATATGGGGACTTGCATAATGAGATTTATATGTAGTAGCCTAAGAGCTTTTAGGAAAAGAGAAGGGAACACCTAGTGTGCAAGTTGAGAAAGAGCCCTTATAGTCTCATGCAGGCACCTAGGAAATGGTATCATAAGTTTTATGTATCTATGTAGTCATAGTCTTACTCCTATAGTGATATGGATCAGTGATTATATAGAAGAAGGCTCATGATGTGTAACGTGCCACCTGAGATTTCCTTTCGCGGTACGTTCTTTAGTAGCCCATCAAGAGATGTCCTAGAAAGCACCATCCAGGATTTTGATTAAAACCCTCAAAGTTTGCTAACTAGGCTCTCTCGAGTCTTATCCCATAGTGGAAGTTTCGGTCACTCCCATGAGGATCAACCTGAGTCTTTGTGGTCAAATCTATTACTAATGGATGATTAGTATTAGCGGATTCTAAAGTGATGTGAGTCCAGATTTCTAGTGTTTAATGGTCCATCAAGTGCAATTTTTATTCCTTTTGAGGAAAGCTCTTGGCTTACAAGACCACCAAACCATAGGTCTAGATCCGCCATCCTCCCGCTTCCCTTGAGAGAGTAGTTATAGTACCTAATTACCTACCACTTTAGGTTCAACATATAAAAACATCTTCTTTGAATGATCTCTTGATACAAATTTGTTACATTAATTCATGGCGCAAAAACAAAGTAAAGCAATTCCTTCTTAATAGTTCCTTTTAAAAAAAGATTTTTAAAATGTTTTCTGTTCAAAGTATTATTCTCCCCAAGTTCCATTCCCCAACTAGTATTGGAACTTCCAAGATACAGTCTGGAAATTGAAGGGTAGTTGGTAGTTCGTAAGAGCCTAAGGAGTTTATGAACAAAGACCCCTGGTATCCTCACCTCCTCTTGTCGACTAGAATTTCCTATGACAAGACCTTTTGTGTCATGATGATTGGTCTATTCTCACTAACACAAAATAAAAGAGAAAAACCCCTTCAAGTAGGTTTTACTCACGCTAGCCTTTGGGAGGTCTAGCACCATTAAGAACACTGCCTCAGTCCAGCGTTCGGTGCTCATCGGAATACTGCCTCAGTCCCCGACGATCTGTACTTAGTCATCCATCTTTTTAGCTTGATGATTTTTCAAAAAAAATAGTACTTAGTTTGCAATCACAAACATCTTATTTCAAATGGATTATACATAAACTTTTAACAAGTTTATTTCGAAGACAAATATTTTCTTTCCAAACATTAATAATATTGAGACAATTTAGCATAACTGGCAAAATTAGCATAAGTTGCAATACCTTCCAATAGTCTTCCTGGATTCCTCCCTTCCTTGGGAACTAGTTTGGACAGAATCTAAACAACAATTTCATACTTGAGAATAACTCCTTTGGAGTTTTGTGGGTCCTTGCCCGCAATAAAAGAAAATCTTGGTTAGTTTAATTATGAACAACTTCCTTTGGCGATTTTATCTCAAGGTTTCTTATATACCAAGGGTTAGCATCCATGATTACCCATCAGAGATTTCATTTGATCAACACAAAATCAAAAATATTAAATCTTTTAGGGACACAGTACCTTTCTTGCACTCGCTTAGGTTCATCTTGTACAAACCCAAGTTACCCTTTGTAATTTGTGGTTAAGAATTCTTTAAAAAGATTATATGTAGGAATCAAATAAAATCTTATTTTATGCATGTAGCTTTTGTTGCCTGCTCATGGGATAAAGGCTTGCTAGCTGTTTTCATTTAAGGAAAATAGTACTTGAGGATCCATGATAGGTACTTGGTTGATGGTATTTGCAACTTCATTTGTAAACCCCGAACTCATTATTCTGTTTGTAGTAAATGTATTCGCAGCATTGTCCTCATCTTGAATGAAACTGGGGATATTGGTTACATAGTGATTCATGGTCAAATCCAAGTGGCATCCTCATCAGGGTAGTTTTTCCAATGGACGAGATACCCTCTTAGGGTTTTGTTTCTTAGAGTCTTCTCCCGCATGTCAAGTATCTTTTTTGGTTGAAGTTCAAGGACCCCTTGACTGAGCATTACAATTTGTTGGTCATTTAGTACATGGTCTGGGTTAGGAACATATGCTTTCATTAGACTGGCATGAAATACATTACACACTTTCAAGTTATTAGGGAGTTGCAACTTGTAGGCATTTGGTCCTAGACACTTTAGCATCTTATATGGCCCACAATACCTGTGACTTAGCTTCTTGAATTCCCCCAAAGATAAGGAACTTTTCTTTGGGCAAACTCGTAGGGAAACCATGTTAAATTCTGTGAATATGTGTTCTTACCTTCGTTGATCGGCATATGCCTTCTGTCGATCCTTGGTGGCTTGAATATCTTTCCTTATAGCATTTACTCGTTGCTGATCCATTTCTTCTTGCATTTGCCTAGATGCTTCTACCCGTAGGGTAGGATCGAAAAAATTTAATGGTGTGTAAGACAATCTTGCCCATATAGTGCCTAAAAAGGAGTCATTTGAATACTTTGATGGTATGATGCATTGTAGGCAAATTCAACTAAGGGTAGGTATTGGATCCACCATTTGGGTTCCCTATTATAATATGCTTTCAGTATGTCTTCAATAACTTGGTTGACCCACTCTGTTTGACCGTCAGTTTGGGGATGGTAAGTAGAGATGGGTTCTTAGAGCTTCAAACAAACTCTTCCAAAATTTTGAGGTGAAGAGAGAATCGCGGTCATTGGTGATTCTTTGGGGTAATCATGTAACCTGAAAATTTTCCCAATGAAAAGCTTGGTGATATCAAAAGCCTTGTTATTGGTTTTTACAAAAATAAAATATGTAACTTTTGTTAGCATATCAATGACTACCATTATGGAGTTATATCCTCCTTGTATCGGAGGTAATCCAACTATGAAGTCCATGCTGATATATTCCCATTTCATTTGAGGGATGTCAAGTGGCTGGAGCTTTTACAGCAACTTGACACGCTCAGCCTTAATTTGTTGGCATTTTAGGCATTTGGTGACATACTTGAGTACATCACCCTTGAGTTTTTCCTAGTAGAACCTTCTTTTGATTGTATTAAGAGTCTTACCATAAGCAAGATGACCCAAAAATGGGGAATTGTGAGCTTCCTAGAGTATTTTCCTTTTGAGTTCATGACTTGCAAGAATACATAGTCTTGTCCTGTAATAGGCAAGCTCCTCGTTTATGGAAAAATCTTGATAAGTATTGAGTTTTGGAATTAAATCCTTGATGAAAATTTCTCTTAATAAGTTCTGATAGCTTGGATCCTTCGCTGCCTCTTCTTTAGCCATTTCTATGAGAGCGTTATTGGGCATTGAAATCATTGTAGCAAGAGTTCTAGCCCTAGAGGGTTCTTCTAGGATTAGAGCATTAAGGAATGATTTACGACTTAGGCATGTGCAGTCACATTATCCTTGTGCCTGTTCTATACTTGATTTCAAAGTCAAATTCTTACAAGGTCTTAACCCATCGGCGTTGTCTCATATTGAGATTCAGTTGAGTAAAAATCCACTTTAGGCTTTTATGATCAGTGACTAGAGAAAACCTATTACCAAGCAGGTAATGCCTCCATAATTTAAAGTCATGAATTACAACAAGTAATTCTAGATCATGTGTGGCATAGTTTCTTTCATGGATTTTTGATTTTCTTGAAGCATAGGCTATTGGATGTCCTTCTTGCATAAGCACACAACCCAAAGCAAGAGAGCTTGCATCAGTTATGACTTAGAATTCTTTGCTTAGGTTGGGTAGCATTAAGATGGGGGCAATTACCAAACTCTACTTAAGCTTCTCAAAGCTAGTTTGTCCAATAGACGTACATGTAAGGAAGACTTGCTTTTTGAGAAGGTCGGTGAGAGGCATGTCAATTGAGGCATAGTCTTTAATGAAGACTCTATACCAACCCGTTAGCCCTAGAAAGCTTCGCACTTCCTTGACCATTGTCGGGGGTGGCCAGTCTTGTACATCTTGGACCTTGGAAAAATCCATTGAAATGCCATCTGCCGATACTACGAATCCTAGATATTCAATTTGCTTCTTAAAGAAAGCACATTTATTCTTTTTAGCATACAATTTGTGGGCCCTCATTGTTTCAAGAACTATTCGTCGTTGTGGTCCATGGTCTTCTTTATCTTGGAATATGTTAAGATATCATCAAAGAAGATGAGGACAAAATCGTCAAGCTAGGGCCAAAAAATGTCTTGCATCAACCTGTTGAAGGTGGCATGACCATTTGTTAACCCAAACGACATCACAATAAACTCATAATGACCGTATCTTGTGTTAAAAGTAGTTTTAGGGATATCTTCATCCCTAATTATTATTTGATAATATCTTGATTTGAGATCAATATTTAAAAATATGTTTGCTCCCTAGAGTTGGTCAAGCAACTCATCTATCTTGGGGATTGGATATTTGTTTTTCACTGTCACTTGGTTTAATGCACAATAATCAATACAAAGGTAGAGTGTTTCGTCTTTCTTTTTTTGGAATAAAATCGGGGCTCCCCATGGTGAATTACTTGGCTGGATATATCCTTGGTCTAATAGCTACTTGAGTTGTTCTTTTAGCTCAATGGCTTTAGGAATTGACATTCAATAGGGCCGTTTGGCGACAAGGGCAATGCCTAGAATGAGTTGAATTTCATGATCTACTTCGCTTGCTGGTGGGAGCTCTGTCAGGTCTTTTAGAAAAACATTTGCATATTCTTTCAGCCAAGATGGTTGGTCCTTGGATTCACTATCTTGCTCAGCCTTGTTGAGTTTAATTAGATAGATGGGCAATCCTTTATTTGGTCCCTTTACTATTCGGGAGGCTTTAGCCAACTGAACCTTAGGGTTTCCTACTTATCCTTGAGTGGTTACTTGTTCTCCCTTTGAGTTTTGGAATGTGATTTGGTTTTTTTGCAATGGATATGGGCATTATTTGGAATTAGGTAATCCATTCCTAGCAAACACTCATAAGCCCCAAGGTTCATAATTTGGAAGTTCATTTTGGAAGAATTACCACCCAAGCTAAATTCTACCTTGCTAGTTTGTTCTCTTGATAGAACTTTTTTGCCGTTTGCTAACTCCACAAGCATTCTAGGTGCAAGAATAGTGCTTATGCCTAGCCCTTTTGCACATTTTTGTGATATAAAAGAGTGGGTACTTTCACAATCGATTAAAATTCGAAAGGGTTTTCCTTAATAATTTGTTGGTGTTTGAATTACTGAGATTTAGCGATTTGGACCCTTCTTATTGAGAGTGGTGTGTACTCTAGCTCTTTCCATATCAAATTCCATTGTGGGATCTTTATCATACTGATCTCCTTTAGGTTTATTCCAGCGACCTTTCCCCTTGCATCTCAGCTTTGCCTGCGAAACTAACCTTGGCCAAGTTTCGAGCAATGCCTCTTGAAATGTCCTAGTTCCTTGCAATAGAAGCACCTTGGAGTCTCATTGCTCCTTCTTATGAGTATAATAAAGCTTCCCACTGCATTTGATTTGGCATTCTTCATCTTGTTTGGTTGGTACTACCCTTGGACTCTTTTTGCATAACCTTGGAAGTTGCCCTTATGTTGATTGTTTCTATTCCAAATTTTTACATTTCTTGGCCTTTGTTCAATCTCTTGAACTATTGGAGCTACTCGAATAAATGCATCTTGTAAATCCGATGGTTTCATTGATTCAAGATGTATATTCATGGGGCAGATTTAGACCATTGCAAAATTTCGATACTTGCAGTGAAACATCCATTGTAGGTGCATATTTTAGAAGTTTTATGAATTTGGAGTAGTAGGCTTCTAGGCTTAGGCTTAACTACTTTAGATTGAAAAAATCATTCATCTTCTGGGCTTGATATGTGGGCTGAAGATATCTCCCACATATTGCGTTCTTACTTTTGTCCCAAGTGATAGCGCTTTTGAACGTTCTTTGGTCCTTGCACCATTGTTTCCACCAAAGATGGACCTCTCCTGCAGTATCTATCCCATGGCTTGATTTGATGGTGCAATTCCTGCAGCAATGAAATAGTTTTCCATAGATTCTATCCATAATTCTACTTCAGTTGGAATGTCCCTCCCTTTACCATCAAACTTTGTTGGCTTGTACTTCTTGAGAAGAAATTTCTTCTCTTGAGAGCTTCTATATTGAGATTCGGGGTGACCTTTTGAGAATTATGCAATTTTATAATCAATTTTCTTTCCAACCATATTCAGAAAAAAAATATGTTTACTTGCTTACCATACCTCATTAATTTAGGAAGGAAATTATGTACTACTTGTCCTTTCGATAATGATCAAGGTTTATACTTCAAAAGAGAGTTAAAAAATCTTTCTACTATTTTGGATCTATCAAGGAGACAAATGGATGGACAAAAATAATTCTTTCCATCAATAGGAAGGGAATACAATATTCAAGTAGTTCAGGTGTTCATATTATTCTTGGAAAATGTTCTTCTACCACAATCTAGGAATGGCATTGCAATACATTCATCACATAGTAATTAGGATTTTGAGAATAGATATCCAGAAACTTATATTTCAGAGGAAGATCAGGTAGTCCGTCTTTCTTGTAGTTGCAGCAACTAGAGCGTCCTACAACCATGACTTAATCAATTGGCATAACCCTTGTAACCTCCTCATAGATGTACCCGTTTAGTTTAACATGTCGCCATCTAGTGAATATGTTTGAGTTTAGTCTAGCCGCATAGAGGAGATAAATCTTGGCAACCTTAAGGGCTTCCATCCACCTTAATCTCTTTAAATTATTCTGGAGGTAAGCAAGATGGTTTGTGTCAATGTAACAATACTCTCAGCTTAACATCCCTCGCCTTTTGTAATATAAGGGTAAAGGATTCTATATCTAATCTAATATTTGTATCATTTGCTTTCTCTAGGTGAAGCTAAAGGAGTGCATTGCTGACATAAATAAAACTTTGAAAATCAATAATTGTTTCCAAGGTTTGTCTTTCTGCCAGAAATCAAGAACATATATCAATAAGAGAAGATTTCACTATTTAAGGGAAATATATTTTATTATGTAAATATAACTAGTTTTATTTACTTGCATCGTGTCCTACATCAATGCGCACTTTGATACTAACTCTAGCATATCGTGCGAGCTTTCCTTTCGCGGTACGTTCTTAGTAGTCCATCAAGAGATGTCCTAGGAAGTGTCATTTGGGATTTTGATAAAAACCCTCGGAGTTTTCTAACTAGGCTCGCTTGAGTCTACCCCACAGTGGAAGTTTGGCCACTCCCATGAGGATCGACCTAATTCTTTATGGTCAAATCTACTACTAACGATTGATTACTATTAGCAAATTCTAAAGTGATGCAAGTCAGGCTTTCTCGTTTCTAATGGTCTATCAAAAGTGCGATTTTTATTCCTTCTTAGGAAAGCTCTTGGCTTACCAAGACCATCCAACCATAGGTCTGGATCCGTCGGGATCCATCCTCCCGTTTCCCTCAAGAGAATAGTTATAATTACCTCATTACCTACCACTTTAGGTTCAACATATAAAAACAACTTCTTTGAATTATCTCCCGATACAAATTCATTACATGCCTTTAATTTACGACACAAAAATAGAGTGAAGCAATTCCTTCTTGATAGTTCATTTTTAAAAAAATGACTTTTACAATGCTTTTTGTTCAAAGTATTATTCTCTCCAAGTTCTATTCCCCAACTAGTATTGAAACTTCTAGGACATAGTCTGGAAATCGAAGGGTAGTTGGCAGTTTGTAAGAGCCTAAGGAGTTTATGATTAGATCCCTCTGGTATCCTCACCTCCTCATGTTGACTAAAGTTCCCTACTATGACAAGACCTTTCACATTATGATTGGTCTATTCTCAATAATGCAAAACAAAAGAGAAAAACCCCTTCGAGTAGGTTTTATTCACGTTGGCCTTGGGGAGGTCTAGCACCATTAAGAACATTGACAAAGTAGATGTTCGATGCTCACCGGAATATTATCTTAGTCGGCGATCTGTACTTAGTCATCCATCTTTTTAGCTTGATGATTTATAGAAAAGATCAGTATCTAGCTTGCAATCACAAACATCTTATTTCAAATGCATTATACATAAACTTTTAACAAGTTTATTTCCAAGACAGATCTTTTTTTTCCAAAAATTAATAACATCGAGACAATTTAGCATCATTGGAAAAATTAGTGTAAATGGCAATACCTTCCAATAGTCTTCCTGGATTCCTCCCTTCCATGAGAACTAGTTTGGACTGAATCTAAACAAAAATTTCATACTTGAGAATAACTCGTTTGGAGTTTTGTGGGTCCTTGCCCACAATAAAAGTAAATCTTGATTAGTTTAATTACAAACAATTTCCTTTGGCAATTTCATCTCGAGGTTTCTTATATATTGAGGATTAGCGTCTATGATTACCCATCAAAGATTTCATTTGATCAACACAAAATAAAAAATATTAAATATTTTAGGGACACAATACCTTACTTGCACTCACTTAGGTTCATCTTGTACAGACCCAAGTTACCCTTTGCAATTTGCGGTGAATAATTCTTTAAAGAGATTGTATGTAGAAATTGAATAAAATCTTATTTTATGCATGTAGCTTTTGTTGCCTGTTCATGGGATAAAGGCGTGCTATCTATTTTTATTTAAGAAAAATAGTACTGTAGGGTCCATGATGGGTTCTTGGCTGATGGTATTTGTAGCTTCGTTTGTAATCCATGTACTTGCCATTGCGTTTGTAGTAATTGTGTTCATAGCATTATTGGCAGCTTCTGCTTCTACGACCTTCGTATCTTTCTTCTTCGAGGCCATGGTCTTTAATCACGAGATCACAAAATGGAATCTTGGCAAAGAAGCTTGGGTGTAATTAGATTGACAGAATTTTGATTGAGGGGGGAGAATATCACTAAGAATCGAGAAGAGTCTTGATTCCATAGAGAAATATGATAGAATGGATGGAGGATTTGAACTCAAGAGCTCATGGAGTATCCTTCTTGTCTTCGTGATGAGAAATTCATGTGCTCGCGCTTCTCTTGCCCCACTCCCTCTTGCTCTATACTCCTAAGAACGGTCTCTCCCCTTTTCTCGGACTGCCCTCATAACAGCTTCCTATGCCTCGTATTTATAGCTAAATTGAAGAAGAAAGGTTGTGGCTAAGATGAAGAGCTCTTTATGGAGGGGATCTTGGAAAAGTCAACAATCTAAAGTTTTCAAGATGCAATTTGATGCTGGCCATTTGATCTTTGAGGTCCAGAGAGGCTGCTACAAATGCCATGATTGATTCGTGTGGTTCTCGGATGATCTTGCTTCAACCCTAGCCTCTCGTGGAATTGAGAAGTGGGGGAGATTACTGGAGTTAATTGCTAAATTACTAGAGCCAAATTTAGGATTTTTGGTTCAAAATTGCAGATGTCTATTAGATGTACTTTATCTTTCCATCATTTAAGCAAATTATTCTGAATTAGATGAAAAAGAGGCTAAGATAGATAAGATCTCTTATGCATTTGTAGTGGGCACTTTAATGTATGCTATGATAGCCACTCACCCAAACATAGAATTTACAGTGGAAGTAATGGCATGCTATATGGCTACACTTGGCCAGTGACATTGAGAAACTATGAAGAGTATCGTGAAGTACTTGAAAGGCAATGTAGATATGAGCATTTACTATGGTGGTTAGGATACTATAGTCATGGGTTATACTAATTCCAACTATATAGAACATACATATAGTAGAAAGTCTCTCTAGGTATGTCTTCACTTTTGCTAGAGGTGCTATTTCTTAGATTTCTAAGGTGCAAAAATGCATGACCTTATCTACTATTGAGGCAATTTATGTTGCAGCCACATTGAGGCTTGCAATGAGACCCTATGGTTAGACCATTTGGTGGGGCAAACCTTGGTATTACTATTACTTCTACACTGCATTTAGTTTTTATGAGTGCTATTTAGTTGACCAAGAAACCAATCTTCCATATGGGAAGACAAATTACACTAAGGTGTGTTATGATTTCATTAGGGAGGTGGTAGAGGACAAGTCTGTTGAGCTTGTGAAGATCTCAACTGACAAGAATCCTATAGATCTACTCAGTAAAAGTCTCTTAGTGGAACATTTATTCTTTCTTAAAAAGATGATATGCAAATGATGAGATGATGTCTACTCCTCATCTTGTTGTACTTTATGTACATTTGTACTTTGTTACTTTTCCTTATTCTCTCATCACTAGGGGCACATTCACCTTTAAATGGGAGGTTGTTGGGGGTAAAGGTGACTTTTTCTATGCCACCTTATATCTACTTCACACACCTTAATGTACATATGTACATTGTGGGTGGAAAGTACCCATCACTATCACTTTATTCTTTATTCTTTCAGTGATTATAAAATAAGGGAAGCATGGTCACACATCATAATTCTTGGGGTTCCCACATATATACAGTATCTCTCTCTCTTGCTCTCTTGCTCCATCCACCATAGATTTTTCTTCCACTTTACTTTTACTTAGACAAATCCCTAGGGTACAGGCCAAGAGGATGTGAGTGTTTGTGATTTGGCTAGCTACATGTGCTATGACTAAGTTGCATGCTCTTACTAGTATATCTTATATTTGAGTAGTGTTGCGTGCATATGATTAGGTGACATGTGCATGTGCTATGTGTCTTAACATGCTATGTTAATGTAAATCTAATGTGAGTTACTATAGGGTCTAGCATTTAATGTGCATGGTGTGTAACAATTGTTGTGTGTTATGTGACCTAACCTATGCATGCATAGCTAGTGCGTATATGTGACGTGCAATTAGTGCTAGATGCCTAGCTAGTGTGTATCTGTGATGTGCAACTAGTGCCAAATGCCTAAATGCATTTTGCAATGTATTTCATAGTGTCTTCAATTTTATTAGGTCCTAAGTATGGATTGGGGTAGGAATTGTGTTAGATTTGTGATTAGACATACACATGTTGATATACCCAGTAGGTGCTACGAGTCAACTCTATGAGATATTGTTTCAGTATAATTGTAGGGTGCACAAGTGGATGAGTCTATGCTTGCAAGGGTGAGTGTTTCTCTCAATTATGAATTTAGAATTGATGCTCACAAATTCCTATCCTTTCATTAGGCTCAAGTGTTTATCTTAGAGAAAAATCTTGATGCTTTGACCCTTAGAGTTTCCATGAGCTTAAAATGGATGCAACTAAGACTGGGTGTGTGACACATACAACAAGTGCCCATTTGTGGAGGAGAGTTAAGGGACGTTCATAAATAAAAGAAAGAGAAATACTAACACATTACTCAAATGACAATGAATCTAGTTCTTATTTTTTCTTTTTATGGATTTGCATTTGTTTGAGTAGGGGGTTGAGATTTGTGTGTCAAGGATAGCACAAGAAGTGTCTCAACGCCATGTGTCTCTTGTATAAAAGCAAGGAAGCACAATGCTTAATGATGCATGTAGGGAAAATAAGATATAATTATTTGTTTGAAAAAATATCACACATTTTTAAAGTAAAAATACTATGTATTTGCATAAAATCGTGGACAATTGTATTTCATGAGCAATACTTAAGATTTAAACATGATGAAAAACACTTATATGCCCCATGATCAAGTGTATAAGGTTATCCAAGTGGTAGGTTAGTAGGATATTCTTTTGGAAATTAAATAGGATAGAGTGGAGTTCATGTATGTGGGAAGGGTTGGTTTGTGTGATGCACTAGACACCTAGTACGAGGTAGGTGAGAGCGGAGTTTTGAGCCCGAGATGTGCCTACAATTTGCCAAAAAATAATACCTGCAAAACCTTGAAATTTTGCTGTCAAGGAACCTAAGGGCCACAGCCCACAATCAATCTTAATTTCTAGTCATTTTTTATTGAAGAAAATAGAGGAGAAATACCAAAAAATGTGAAAAATGGGTTTTAAATGGGAGAAAATTAGGTAACGGTAAAAGGAAAATTACAAAAAATTACATGTGTGTTTGTGCAGCGTATAATGAAGGTAAAGCACGAGGTTGGCCTCAGTTTACCCTCGTTTCTATGTTTTTGTTCATGTTTATCACTTTCTTTGTAAGGAAATACATATAAAACGACCTTTTCACCTATCAACGAATGCAAAACATTAAACAATAGGGTGAGAGGGGAGGTTGAGCGTCAAAATATAAATTAAAATTTGGTTTATGTGTTGCATCATGCCTATAGGACGTTGTTTTAAAATAAAAAGAAAGGCAGCATGAGCGTAAGGCTTGGTGTCTCTCCTCGTTTGCAGTACATAAACGTTAGCATGGAAATTATGAAAAGATTGGTTTCGCACGATGTACAATGCTGATTTTCTTCTGTTTGTGCACTAAACGGTTCACATTATGCACTATGCATAGTTCATGGTATCAACAGAAAAGCTCCTGGACTGCATAGCAATTGTTTTCTTAGGAATTTGACCCACGATTGAGAGCGTAAGGTTATCCCTTGCCGTAGGATAGAGGGGCGGTTTCCTAAGGGACTGTTAAGTAAGGACACATGGCATATCTCCTGGATTCAAAATATAAAAGAGAGGAGTTTGTGTTATTTGTTGAGTAGCGCATCAAGGGGCCAATCCCTGCGATGTAGGAGAGCTGCAGTGGGGCCGCGGTGTTTCTACCGAGAAGTTGCCTCCATGTATGTGATCGTGGCATTGCCAATGTGTAAGGGTTCTCCCTCTGAGGAGCTTTTACTGAGAGGTTGCCTCCATGTATGTGATCGTGGCAATGCCAATGTGTAAGGGTTCTCTCTCTGAGGAGTTTATAGAAAGGGAAACGTTGGACTACAAAACGATGAAACTATAAACGCATAGATTAGGCTTTAGGGTAGTTTGTCCTTTAGCATTAGATTGACGCTCCTGGTCCGCGAGGCCGTGAGGGTGTGTTTTTCTATCATGAGTATGAGGTCCAGCTAGTGCCATAGCTAGTGTCGGCCCATTTCAAGTCCCATCAGTGGTGCGTCTGTCGGGAGCTGCCTATAAGTGGCGGTTTTCGAATCTAGGGTTTCAAGGGACCCTAAATTATCCATAAAATGGGATTTATTCAAGGTTGGAAAAACTTGGCTTTCCCCATACAAAACTTACTAATGGATTTAGTTAGTTATGTAGAGCATGAGTCCTCTGCAGAAGATAATTTATGTGATGAAAAGAGTAGCCAATTAGTGGTTACCCCATCCTCTAATATGATGGCATGGCCCGAGGTTCGCCTTGGTGTGGTCTCTACCCAAGAGAAATCATGTTTAACCATCCATCAACTTAGAGGGCATGGAACAAGCATGTTGGAAACTATGGTAGTCATGGCATCAACATGTCATCATGCTAAAGCCATAATGCCATGGGAAAGTGCTGATATACGATGGAATATGCTTGTGGTTGAAACATCTTGTGTAATGGGCTACCATGACGACATAGTAGGCATCACAAGGATGTTAGAAGCCCTAGCTGTCAAGGGAAAACTGTTGCTTAAAAGGCATGGTTCCCAAGTTTTAAGAAGTGGTAATGATAAATCTACTTTAGATAAGGACCAAAAGCTCTTATATAAACCCGTTATGGACTTTCCTTTTAAAGGGAAAGGTATGGAAGATCCTCTAAGAGGGGATCAAAATGACATGCTGAAACTTATAGGACTCCCTAGACCACTCAGTGAGTTAGCAGCAAGGGATGTCAATGAGGATATTAACCCCCCTACACCTAAAAGGGTGGGGATGGAAGAGGTTAAAGATCCTAAGAGGCTGGACCCAGATCATGATGAATATGAAGATTTTAATGACCCGGTGTTGATCCCAAAAGGGAGGACTAAATGTCCTCCTCTTTATAGGGATCTCCCAGTGTTTTATGGGTTGCCAAATGAGGATCTGATGATTCATTTAAGAGAATATGATCTAACTTGCATTGCAAGCGGGTTTGACGATATACATCGGATGCTCATATTCCCAAGTACCCTAAAGGGAGAGGCAAGGAAATGGTACTGGAGCCTCCCAAGAGGGTCGATCAAATCATTTGAGGAGTCTCGTGATAGATTTCTAGATGAGTATGAAAAGAAGCTCCCTATGATTCAGGTCTTAGGGCAACTTATGCAGTTTAGACAGGAGTCTTATCTTTCTATTAAAGAGTATGCTAGAGCCTTTGATAGTACTCTTAGGCTTTGGCCAAGAAGAGCCAGTGCATTACCAGATGATGTGCTATGTGAGCTTTTTCTGAATGGCTTAGAGATTAATACGCAAATCCAAGTGGGACTGTAGAATCCTAAGTCGTTAAGGGAAGCAAAAATGCATGCAATTGATTATGGGGGTCATATTCAGAGATGTTGGAAAAATTTTTGGAGTTTTCCCCGCTCAGTACAAGTGCATCCTAGCTTCCAATCATTTCTGCAAGAAGACAGCTCACTTGTTGATACCAAGGCAGCCTATAAGGGGAGTCTTGGTGGCCAAAATCTCAAAGCAGAAAATGGCCATCCTAAGAGTAGTAATGACATGCCTCTCAGTGAAAAGGTCCCAAGCCATGTAAGTCCCATTAGGGCTTGCAACACTTCCACGAGAGGTAGTTGTGATGGCAACATGGATAAAACCAATGGGCCTATGAGTGTTGATAAGCATTCTGTGTGTGGTTCTAATTTTGTTGATAGTAAGGCTCTTGAGAGACCTTTGGTGTCAGAATTATGCTTCCGGGTGGATGTTGTTCCCTTCAGTGAAAGCATGGTTCTTATGGGAAAAGATTTGCAGTATGGACGTAAACAAGTAAAGACATCTTTTGTAAAGAGGATGCAAAATGTTAAAAGTCCACCTGTGCTTCACAAAGGTCATAAGGATGTGAGGCCATTTGGCCATAGGGATAAGTTTGCATTGAGTTCGTTAGACCTGTGCAGCAAATTGAGGGAATGCAAGAATATTAAGGGAAATGTGAGATGGGTTTGGAGACCCAAAATCTCCAAAAGTGTGGCAGGAGTGTCGGATGCAAGGTCAAGAATCCCATCTGGATATATTTTGTCAAACCCCCCAAGAGGATAAGACTGGATATACATCTGACAATATACACTGCCTTGGGATACACCCATGTGATGCGTCTAGGCTTGAAGTTCTACCTAGTTTGAGTCGCAGCACTGATTTATGTGAAAACCCAAATAGGGGAGGTTCGAATGAGTACAAAGCTATGATTCTTTCTCCCAAAGGAGCCACTCAGATGCTTGAACGACCAGTTTATTCGGATTACAATAAATGTGGGACATGCGAGCCCACTGAGGCCGTTCATTCAGCTCATAGTGCCCAAGAAGGCCTTATTGATGAGTTATTGGTGGAAAGGCTTGGACTTGTATCTCTACAAAAAAAAAAACCCTAAGATCAAAAAATACAAGGTCAAGCTTTTAGCTAACTTGCATGAGTAACATGGGGCTAGTCGATCTATGATATGCTATCCTTGGCACCCTGGGTAGTCTGATAGGGTGTGATGTATATGCCAAGGACACTAGTACTACGTGGACTAAAATGACCTATCTAGTTTTAAGCTAGGAAGGCTAGCTACTTTGGATATTACATCCAAATTTCGTTAGGCCAAGAGGGCCAGTTGTCTGTTTCGTACAGGTGCAGTTAATGGTTTCTTGTTTTAGTCTTCTGCTACACAGGTGTAAAGAAGAGCTTGGAAGGAGCCTTTGTTACGTGGAAGCTTCTCGTGGCCCTATCCAGGTGATATCTCTCCTTTTTGAGTACTGTGTTTTTATGCTATATGTGTCTGTGTACTTGTAGGGGATTTTCTTTTCTTATTGGGGACCAACGTCCAAGGCATGAAGTCCCAGGTTTAGGTTAGGTATGTCTGAGGGAGGTCTGAGTAGTCGTTGCCTCCTGTGAAGACATTGCCAGGCATTAAAAGACCTGTTTTAGAAGGGAGTCCTAGTGACCCTATTCTGCTAGCCTGCTAGGCAGCTGTTCTAGGAGTTCTTGTTAGTTGTGAGGTAGTTAGAGAAGCCTGTCACAAGGAAAAAAATACTGATAGAGAGGAAAAAGCCTTGAATATCTCAAAGGAAATAAATATATACAAAGATGTGTAAAAAGGGGTTCTACCCCCTATAAAAATAGAAAAGAAAAGAAAGGAAAATTTATAAGCAGTTGGTCATCGCCTTGCGAGGGCCTGGTAGGTTCCTGGGGACGAGTCTCGGGGCCGATGCCTTGTCTTCCTAGGGGTGGCGTCTTGCTGGAAAAGAAGAAAGTAAGGAAGGTTGGAGCGAAAATAAAAGTGACCGTTAGAAAAGGATTAAGTGTCGCCTTACGAGGGCTTGAGAAGAAGGGAGGGGGTGTGAGAGTGTGAGAGTGTGAGTGTGTGGGAGAGTGAGGGATCAAGAGGGTGAAGCTCTTCACCATCTCCTCTTCTCTTCTCTTCTCTTCTCTTCTCTTCTCTTCTCTTCTCTTCTCTTGCTTGTGCGTGCTCTTGAGAGAGGGAGTGTGAGAGTGTGAGAGAGTGAGTGTGTGGGAGTGAGGGATCAAGAGGGTGAAGCTCTTCACCATCTCCTCTTCTCTTCTTCTCTTCTCTTCTCTTCTCTTCTCTTGTGCACACGACTATGGTGGATGGAGCTTGGAGATGGAGGAGGCTTGAGGATGCTTGAGCTACCATCTAGGATCGTGGAGCTACCAGTGTGCGCAAGATAGAAGGCAACTCATATCGGCATCAAGGTAAGCTCAGTACACTTGTAGGATCGACGGTGCGTCGACTAGGTGAGAGATAGCCATTAGAGCTCCTTGGAATGCTTGAAACAATAAGCGGTCCGTGGGTCTTGCCGGTTGAGCGAAAGCTCCCACATTTTAGTTCCATTGCCGCGAGGGACCAAAACGGATTCAAGCTTGAGTGCTTGCGCGCCTCATATTGAGCATCAAAGTAAGGGATTCATCTCAAAAACGGAGCTTGAGATAGGTAGGAAGTTTGGGTGTTTTGATCTTCAAAACAAGTAAGTATTTTGGGTTAGTTAGTTAGTTTGATGATTGGAAAACATGGAGAAATCATTTCAGTTTGTTGCTTTCAATTCTTGTTGCATTTAGCATAGGATAGGATTAGGAAATTGAATCGGGAAAGGGTAGGGTTTACTGTTACAAAACAGGGCATAAATCATGCAAAAAATGGCAAAAAGCTTGCTTGGGATGCTTAATGTTGGCAAGTGAGTGATTGGGAGCATCAAAACCTTACCCAGGAAGGGGTTTAAGAGCCAAGAGGCCAAGGGAGAGCTCATTTGCAACCATTGCAATGAGAGAGAGAGAGAGAGAGCCCCCACAAAGATTCGATTTGATCTCGTCATTGGAGAGCCTACCCCTCACCTCAGGTATACCAATCACTTCCCTTGGCACTCGAGTTAGGATCTGGAAGTTTGTGCTTGGAGTGACTGTCTAAATTGTCAGATTTGATCGAAATTGTTGTCGCACTACATTCATCACACCACGTTCGGCCCGTTCGAGCGGTCGTTTCTGAGTCCCAGAATTGGCCCTCGGCACTTGCCATTCGACCGACTCAGCCCAAAAACCCTAATCGGCCATCGGCCCAAAGTCTACTCGGCCCGCCGTCCGAGTGACGACACTCGGCTCCATTGACCAACTCGGTCCTCGGCCCAAGACCTGGCCCAAGATTCGATTCAGCCCTCGACCCATTCGAGTGACCCCATCCAAATGACAAGACTCGGCCCTTGGCCTGTGAAAAAATAAAGACCTCGGACCAGTGTGATTCAGCCCTCGGCCCATGTGTCTCGACCCGTCCAAATCACCCACTCGGCCCTTGCAACTCGGACCAATTGGGCCGAGTGTGAATTTGTCTCAAATTTTCAGAAATTTAACCTGATCTAGCTAGAGCTTAGCAGTGCAAACTGTCGCAAGTCCTCCTGATGCTCAGAACTTGATTCTGACACACAGAATAGACAAAATCGTAAGGCGCAGCCGCTTAACAACTTGAGTAGGTTGTCGCGAGACCTAGAGACCTAGAGGCAACCCACTGAGCCATAAAACCTTGATTGGACCAAAAAACCAGCAAAGCAATGTAACAGAAAAACCTTAAACCCCATCAAGACGGCTAGAGAGTTGATCGACAAAGCCTATCAAGCCCAAAACGAAGCGAGAGTGCGTAAGACGCTTAGAGATTGTTTGCCGCACTCACCTTGAATTTTTACGCTTGAAGTACACTTAAGGAAAAGTGAAAGCCCGATTGAGCACAAGTGCACTGGAAAGAACACACACACTGAGTGGAGATAAATTGAGGATTGTATTTAATAAGTCAAGGAACTCACTTAGATAAACCACTCAAGGAACCCACCAATAGGAGAGGACCCAAAGACGTAGACAAACCATCAACACGCGAAGTAGGACCAAGCAAGTGGCACCAACGAAGTGGATTTGACAAACCTACTCAACCTGATCGATAGCTTGGTGGAGCACGAGAACTCGACTATGATAGAAGAAAGCTCAGACCACAGGTCTAATGAGGAACTTAACTTAGGTGTCTTCCCAGAGGCTATTCAGTAGCTGGTCAGTAGCTACGATGTGCATGCCTGATATGAGCACCGCAGCAGGACAACAGATGCTATCATCGCAAACTTAGAAGAAGAGAGAAAGCTAGCCCATAAGGCATTGCAAAGCATAGTCAAATACAATAGAGACTAGCAGGCTAGGAGCCAAAGGCAAAGAACAGAGTTCCGTGAGGTGTAGCGGGTGCTGAACTTAGCCGGTAGAAACCGAACGGATCACGAGAGAGCCCTAGAAGGAGACTTAACATTGAGCGAGCTTCTCATGAAGCGACTGCTAGACAACACCATAGCAAAGCAAAGTGCCGCAGCATTGGCGACATCATTGCTACCAGGATTAGGAGCAACCCAAGGCTCTAAGATCCAGTCTAAAATCCCAATAGTCGCAAAGCAACTCAACAAGTACCAACCCCACGACGATCCATATAGCTTTGTAGGGCAATTCGAGCAAGTCTGCGAAGCCAACAGCCTCAGCGACCTAACTCAGTGCTCTCAAGTGTTCGGGCTCTACTTAGGTGACAAGGGTAGGACTTGGTATACAAGCTTAGATGCCGCAAAGCGAGACAACTTCAATGGCCTCAAGAATCTCTTCATCAAAGATTTGTCGAGCCTGGATACTCCGACAATCTGGTAGTATGACTGATGAATGTCAAGCAGAAAGAGAAGGAGGACATTCGCAATTACGTAACCCACATGAGGAGTCTCTTCAAGAGAATCTGTACGGGTGAACGACCGACTGAAATAGCAGTTTCAACTGTATTCATTAGTGGAATTCGAAAACGAGAAATTGTATAAGGCTTTGGCAGGCAACTCGAGCTTGCAGCGAGACGCATTGGCTAGGGTTTTTGAGGAAGCCATCAGAGTTGACGATTAGCTGAAAGAGTAGATCTCCTCGAGCTCAAACTCAGAAGAAACCAACTCTCGAAGTTTAGAGAGAGCATCGACCTCTAGTGAGAATGATCAGTCCCATCATCCCAAGATAAGGGGAAAGCCACCGAGACAAAACAAGACTTGGCTGATGTCAAGGTGGAGATAGCCAAGTTGCAAGACATGTTGAGATGACCAACGCACCCACACGTCCAATGCGTGTACTATGGCGGAAACCACTTACCAGCCGAGTGTCAAGACCCTAGGTCGAGACCTTGCACTAACTGCTGCAGGTTCGGTCACGACGTTGCGCATTGCAGATTGCCGAGAAGACTTCCGTACTCACAACCATACGGCTAGCCTTACCTAGCAAACAAGCCATAGCCACTCTTGGGAAGGGGACCCCGTTGGCCCTTCCTACGCCTAACGATATTAAGCTGGCTATTCCTAGGATGGACATAAACCCTACAGGCATACCTAGACCACCTGTTCCCTACGTGACCCATCCATTGAGTGATTCTCCAGTCCACTACGTGGAAGAGACAAATGAGGAAGAGACTTACATATACCCTTACATCTCTCACGACGACGAGGGAAACACAGTCCTTATGGACTATCAACCAATACCGATGATGGCATTAAGGAGAGGATGAGGTAGAGGCCTAGGAGGGCAGACGCAGGATCCAATCATTTGTTGGACTTGTGGTCACCCAGGTCATGTCTCATCACGTTGCCCTGAGAGAGAGCAGCAGAACAGAGACAAAACTGACCTAAGGTGCGTTGAGTGCAGAATCACCCATCTCTTCGTCGATTGCCCAAACTGGAAACCTTCTTCAAGTTCATCCAATGTACCATCTGTCCCATTGGGGTTGTTTGGTGTCGAGAACCTCGATGGGGAGGCCACATCTATCCCATTGCGGGTCATGACCCATGCCCAGACGAAGTAGGCCGGCATATCACTGTGACAAGACCTAGCAACCTCGATGCAGCCTCGATAGGGAAGAAGAGCCGCAGAGGCGGAGAACGAAAAGGTCGGAAGCTAAGATTTCACTGAAAATTGAGAGTGCTACAACTCTGCCTGTTGAAAAGAAGGTCACATATGCAGAGGCCAAAACTTCAACCCCTAAGAAGGCCGAAAAGGGAAGTGCCAAGTTAGGGGAATACCCGCATCCGAAGCGCCAACTAGAGGCCATAGAGAAAGTGAAGGAGTGGGTGAAAGAGGCCCAAGAGCACTTAAGGGATGTTGAGCCCATCCTAGAGGACGAGATCGATGATCTCTCCAGCATAAGCACGTCAGTCTCACTCCCTCGACCAAAGTTAGGAGATGCGATCGCACCAAAGCAGCATCGCTTAGGCCAAGCCTTGATGCTGCAGGCCTGCAAATCAGTCACGACCATTGGCCAAGACAATCTGGTTTGGGAGAGAGACAAGCAGCCAACGACCTCCTTACCACGCTAGTGACCACCCCTATGACGTTAAGCCTGGGACACCTACTTAAGCAGCATCCCACCCTATGGCAAGACTTGAAGCAGTGGGTTGAGAGGTCACGAGAACAAGCTGCTGATCTACACGGCCATGATGCAGAAACACAAATACCGAGTCTAACGCTGCACTATGTGCCAAAATCCTTGCACGTTAATGCTTTCTGGGAAGGGACCGAGATGCATGTAGTATTACCGGTTCTAACCCTAGGCGACACGACAAGAAAGGGGATCATAGACACACAGGAGCTGGGGTTAGTGTGCTGAGCCACGCAGTACTTCAGACTTGGGGAAACCCACTTGTCAAGACCGCTCGGTTTAATGTCACATTAGCAAATAGCATGAGAGTGAAGCCATTCGGGGTACTTAGAAACTGGCAAGTGAAGATCGCAGGTGTCCAATTCTCTGTCGACTTTATAGTCATGAAGGAAGTGGACTACGATATCCTATTAGGCCGACCTTGGATGCGCAATGCCAGAGTTATCGAAGATTGGGGTAACGGCTTGATCTTCCTAGGCAACAGAACGGAAGCTGTGAGGGTAGAGATGGACACTTGGAAGACCTCACCAATCGACTTGGATGCCATCTCCGCGATGCTCAAAGGTAACGCTCAAGTCAAGAAGTCTTATGGGCCCTTGACCAAGTATATCCCATGCCTAGAGGATGAGCGAGATTAGATGCATGTCCTTGCTACAATTGACCTGTCGTTCTCGGATCATGAGGCATATGAGCAAGCCATCAAGATGATGGGCAAGTCTAACGGCACGCCCTCCGTACCAGTTTGCATGATGATAGGAACCCTTCGTGTGGAAGACCTAAGCCCGTCACCTTCCAAGTGCCAACAAACAACAAACGAGAACTCCAAGAGATTCTGGAATACTTAATGGACAAGCTAGCTGACAATCCAGCAACAAACTTCAAACCACTCCAGAATCTCTTAGACAAATCCAAGTGGCAATGGACTGGGGTGCATGACTTAAATCTCATGTACAACTGGGCCCTCATCCTTGATCAACGACAAGAGATATACCAAGCCCTAGGAGACAACGAGTAGTCTAACGCAGAGGACTCTAATGACGAGTACGAAGACTGCCAATCCTTTAGTGACGAAAGTGAGGGTGAGATAGATACCGTAGAATACGACACCGAGGGACATGAAATAGAACAAATACGGGCAGACTCCAAGCCACAGAAAAAGGATGTCTTCAGGATAGATCGAGGTGCCATGTGCATGGATTGTGATTGCGCTTGGTTAGAACACATAGGAGCCATAGACTTTGAGCAAGCAGGCCTAGCCCAACCGGGAACGACACCAGTGCTTAGGACAGAATCACCATCTGAACTGCAACCACTAGGGGAGACCACCTCTTCTAGCGAAGATGGGGAGTTCGACTTTAAGTCGGAGGTAGTGACCCAGAAATACCTAGACCGGGGGCTAAGACCCGACATACCAAGGGGGACCTACCCGTCCACTTGAGGCATGGACGATTAAAGCAAGAAAGGGCAAAAAAATCCAGGGACACACGAATAGACGAACAACAAAAACCGTGGGACCTCCCTAAAAGTTTTACGAAATTCAAGAAAGGAGATAGGGTAGTGATCCTGTTGGGTGCCAAACGGCAAGGGCAAACAAGCGAACCAATCGAGGGGCTAGCCAAGGTCAAGGAGGTGAACCTAGCGCAGGAAGGGGAGATATCCCAACCTGCCTTCATTGCCGATGACTTTACTGAGGAAGAAGAAACGAGTCTTGTCACTCTCTTGGGAGAGTACGTAGACGTATTCTCGTGGTCCTTGGAAGAGCTCAAAGGGGTAGATCCGAGTGTACCCATGACACCAGACGCAACGTCGGTGAAACAGTGATCGTACCCTATGAATCCAAAACACGCTCATGTTTTCAAGGAAGAGATTGATAAGCTCATGAGAGCGGGATTCGTTTACAAAATTGAGCACACGGACTGGGTATCACCCATAGTCATCGTGATGAAGAAAAATGGAAAAATCAAGGTGTGCATCAATTACAAGAAGGTGAACATTGCTACTAAGAGGGACAATTACCCATCGCCATACACCAAGCACATGCTTGAAAGAGTGGCAGGCAAGGAGGCCTACAGTTTTCTGGATGGCTTCTCAGGATACAATCAGGTGCAAGTGTATCCTGCCGACAGGAATAAGACTGCCTTCACCACTGAGTGGGGTGTCTTTGCTTACATAGTCATGCCTTTCGCGTTGACTAATGCCCCTGCCACTTTCCAACGCCTCATGTGCACCATATTTAAAGACATGCTTCACAAAGAGTTGGAAGTCTTTGTCGATGACCTCTGCGTTCACTCGACCTGGATGGAACACTTAGACAGACTCCAAGCAATCTTTGAGCGGTGTCGCCTATATCGTCTCTCCTTGAACCCCTTGAAATGCCAGTTTTGGGTGAAGCATGGATGCATCCTAGGCCATGTGGTGTCGAAGAACGGCATTGCCACTGACTTCTCAAAAGTCAGGGTTATTGTTGACCTTCCACCTCCAATCAACTATAAGGGAGTCCAAGGCTTCTTAAGACATACAGGATACTATCGGCGGTTTGTGCTGAATTACGCATTGATAGCCAGACCTTTATACAAGCTGTTGATTGTCTTTGAATGGACTGAAGCATGCCAACTAGCATATGAAGAGTTGAAGAAGGCTCTAACCACAACACCAATTCTATGAGCCCCAGATTGGACCATCACCTTCCACGTGCATATCAATGCTTCTAAATTTGCTATGGGGGCAGTGTTGTGTCAACCTGGCAAGCACAACCTAGACTATCCGGTGAGCTTTGCTAGCAGACAACTCACTGAGACAGAAATGAACTACTCAATGATAGAAAGAGAGGGCTTGGCCATGGTGTTTGCTGTGAAGAAGTTCTGGCATTATCTATTGGCTACACCCTTTACCTCTTTTTTGGACCATCAAGCCTTGCTATATCTAGTGAATAAACCTTGCACTACAGGAAACATAGCTCAGTGGCTCCTTCTGCTTTTGGATTTTGACTTCTACATTATTGTACAAAAGGGAAAACAACACTACATGGCTGATCATATGCCACGCATCCCCACAGGAGAAGCCGTTGGAGAAGGCATTGCCCATGAATTGCCAGACACCCATCTCTTTAACCTCTCCAGCGAGAGAGATTTACTCAAGGCCAATTGGAGCCCCAAGAGGAACACCAAGGAAAAGGGAATTCTCTTGTAAGAAAATCTATCTTGTAACATCAACAAGCTTTTTTATTATGTTTTATATGATCACAATGAAGAAAAGAACACTAGACGCACAACAAATCTTCATGCATCATCATGTAGATCTCCCACGGATTTGATAGAATCAACCATATTCTTCAATATCTTCACAAAATCCATCAATAGAACAAAGAAAGCAAAGTAATACACCATCTTTGAATGGAAATACATCACATAGTATTCATCTTCAATATCTTCATAGTCTTCTCTCTCAATCTCTCATATACAATCACTCTGTTTTAATAGATTTGGCTATCTCTGACTCTCTCTCAATAATACATCATCTCCTCACTACAATCTCTCATAATCACTCTCAATAATCCTTCTTAGGTCATGGATACCCCTCTCAAGAGGTATGTCTGATATGAAGAGTCACCAGAGCTACTACAGTGTCTTTTCATAGCTCACTACTGTCACTTCACTCCAGTCTTCACTTGAGTCTTCAGCAGCTACTTCTTTCACTTCTTTTAGCTCTTTTGCACTTGTATTCACATCTTTCCAAGGCTAGAAAACTTTCCCAAGCTACACTTTCATCCATCAGAACACATACAGAAGCATATAGAACAGTCTACAGAACAGTACCAGAACAACTACAGTACAGAACAGAACAGAGACAGAAGCTCTACAGAAGACCTACAGAAGGTTACAGAAGATTACAGAAGGTCATCAAAACCTCATAACTCATAGTCAAACCATTCCAAACTTCTCACAAACCATTCAATAAGCTTTTTCAAGATCTCAATCTTCATCAATCAATACTCCATCCCTCCTTACAGAAGACAATCAGAACAAAACAGAACAAAACAGAAGCTATACAGAAGGTATACAGAACCAATCAGAACCTATGAGAACATCACAGAACCTCACATCTTTACTAATAAACATCATGAACTTCCAAAACACAATCAATATCATCCAAAACACTCTCAAACCACTTCCAAACCAACCAATCATCTCATAAAATCAGCCATTCAGCTCTCAAAAACAACAAAAATCAACCAAAAAACAAGTCATTTCAACACTCAACATATCCCCACACTTAATAAGGAAGCGTCCTCGCGACCCAAGAAAAAGGGAATACAAGTTCATTCAAAAGCTCAACTTTGATCTTCAATATGTCTTCAAAAACAATCCATCCAACCATGACCCCAACTTATAACCTATATCTGATATAAAAATACAACGAAAGGAAAACCCTTTATACATTAACACTTCTTATCAAACTAGAAATCACAACAAACTTGTAAAGGATATAAGAGGTTTCTTCTTCTTCTTCTTCATCAGCATCTTTAACTCTCCAACCACGACCCCATCACCACAAGTCTCCAAAAATGTAGCTCCCACGAAATCCAATCCAATAGGAAACCACCACGTTCTTTTTACATAAATTAACCCAAAACACAAACACGACACACAACACAACCATCTGAATGACTCCTGCAAAAAGAGATTTCATTAAAAATCATCCACCATACATTGGAAAGGTATCAATGAAGATGATCCCTCTTAAAAGATTGATGATTTCGGAAACGATCCATAGCAAGGATTCATCTACAAATGTTTTGGGAGGATTCTGAAAAAACTGAAGATAGCACATCCTTTCCAACAGGACAAGGTATCTGCTAGGCAAACAAAGGGCATGAAAATACAATATATCCAGCTGTGGGAATCAATGCTCACATTGACATTCATGCACAACTTTGGAATAGGCTTGGAATCATTATGAGAATGCCTATGCATATACGCTAGATACCAAGCAAAGTGAGCAGTTAATCTCACTGAAGGATCTGCAGACTGTGAGTACTGCTGAGCAAAATGAATATAGTTCTAATATGCTTGACTGGCAGCTATCCATTCTCCTGGAATTACTGGCCAGTTGATCTGAGGTCCTGTAAGGGAATCATTCGAGCTCCATCCCCTTCTTCTGAAAATTTGATGATCAAACCCGTCATAGTCACTAACCAATTGAGGTGGTTGAGATATAGAAGTGTTAGGAGAAGGAAGTGGAATAAGGAAAAGTGGATGAAGAGAAGGGTAGGAAAAATCATAAAAGTAAGAATGATTTAAAGAAGGAGTGGCTGAAATTTGTAGGGAATCAGTAAGGAAGGGTGTTAACTGATAAATAGGAAAGGTAGAATGTACATGAATGGATGGAGAAGGACATGGTGGAGAAGGGGAAAATACTCTATCTCAATAAAGGAGCAATATGTAAAAATGGGAATTTGAGGAAAAAAAGAAGGTTGGAACAGAAGGGGTAAAATAGTTGTGGAATTAGATTGACAAAGGGAAAGATATATATCATATCGGTGAGCCATTTGTTGGTAATACAAGAGGGTAGGAACAGAAGGTCCTAAGATAGATCTTCTATGATAGGCATCAAAAAAGGTAGAATCAAATGGATTATGTTTTGAAAGATAAGCTAAAAGATCCACCCTCAGTTGATTAGTACTCTGGGCATAGGTAGGGGCTGTGTTCTGTCTTTGATTCAAGACCACAAAATCAATCATGGTATGCCAGGAATTATCAGGGCAATTAGTCACTTTGGAGGAGTAACTCTGGAACATGTCAGCTATGCGCAACTCCAAATGCTTGATATACAAAACAGCTTGTAGAACCACGTCTCCCACATACCAAGCCATATCCACCTCATCTGGAGTTAACAAGTCTCCTCGTAGATACATGTAGGACATCAACATGGTATTTGTCATGACAGAATCTTCAAACACCATCCTTACCACCTCTGTCAGCAACTCAGTAGACCAATCCCCACTCCATCCATCCTCTGGAAGAGGTAAATCCATCGTGGAAAGCTTCATGTAGAAGGCCAACTTCTGTAATTGGTAGTGGACAAAGAAAGAATGGTCTGGTGGAACATATTCTTGAAACTGCTCAAATGTAGACCATAACAAATCCATTCTGGATTGCAATCTTTCCACTTTATCTTGGAAGAGAGGACACAAGGTAGCCTATCTCTGAAGAGCAGCCAAGTCGTGCTATGAGAGAGAAGGGATCAAGGGAACATGAGGGCTTAGAGGAACAGACCGTGACTTTGCCAGTTGAGCTTGCAACTGCTTGATTTGGGAAGCTTGTGATTCCACTGTGTCATTAGCAGTCTATAAGGCTGAAAGTTTGTCATCTAAAAGAGTTTGGAACTCCTGCGCGTCTTTGGACATCCTCTCATTCTCCTCTGAAAGGCTAGTAACCTCTGATTGAGCCTCTGTTAACTGAATCTTCAAAGAAGATATCTCATCTTGTTGGGTTGCAACCAGTTGGGTTTGTTGCTTCATCTGCTTAAACAAATCTGCTAGGGTATCCTTAGCAGAAGCTAACTCGGATGTTGCCTTATGCAACTAGTCCTTAGACTGCATCAACTCTTCATAAAAGGAAGCGTACAGCTGTTGAACACAGGCTGTCACTGACAATTCAATGGAACTCTGAATGTCTTTACAGAGGAAAGGAATTGCATCTCCTGAGACTAGACTGTTCAGTGAGGGGACTGATATATCCAACGAACCTTCTCGATGTGCTCTGGACAGGTTATTACAAGTGAGATAACCAGGGAGATCACTGCCAGAGGTACCAGGAATGGGCACTGAAGGAAGAACTGAAGGAGCTTTATCCGCTACCCGCTTCAAGCATTTGCGCTGTATGACCAGGGGAGGCAGAGAATCATCATCCTCTATAGCAATGAGTTCTGACTCATCGGAAGGTGGAGGAGGAGGTACTGGATCTGATGGAGGAGGTGGAGGCACACCCTTCTGTAAACTTGAGTAGGTCAAGAAGGCAGACAAGTACGATCCATAGGTGACATTGGTAACATTACCCCTGGCGACTTTGACGAAATGTTGATCCATCTTAGTGAGGAGGTAAGTGCTCCAATCAATAGCTACTCCTTTTAACACCATCCATGAAGGTGTGAAAAGCTCTTTGGACAAGTACTGGGATGGCGTTTTGGCAGGCATAAACCTGTCCTGTAGAAACTGACAGACCATCTTCCACACAGGATCAGTGATCATGGAAAAGAAAACTCCTGAAGAGTTGATCACCTTCTTAACATCCAGCATTTCCCTTGTCTGTTTTTGTAACAGCTTCAAAATCTCTTCATTAGAGAAAAGCTGGCGAGTGGTAATAAAGGGTTCACCTTTGGAGGGAAGAGAAAGAGCCTTCCCTAGGCCTCGAGGTGTCAAAGTCATAGAAATACCCTGGACCAGTCCCGACTTCTTGCTGTAGGAGGCCAGAAACTCATCACACATCGATGGATCCTCTGGAAGCAATGGAAAGGAGGTAGCCACAAAAGCAGCGAGTCCCGCCTTCGTGAGAGGCTCAAAAATGAGGAGGGAAGAGTAATCCCTACTGACGAGTGGGACATACTGGATAGGGGGAGGAGCATGAGAAGGCGCCATTCAGATGGTTACACACACACCACAAACACAGACAATCAAGGAAAATGCCTGCAAAGCAACAGACAAAAAAGCAAGGATAAGAAAACAACCAAAACAATAAAACGTGACTCGACCAACTATCCCCAAGCAAACCACAGCCTAGAAAAAATTTGACATGACCTTGAGACATATGCGACCGAAAGCTTCATGCTATGCATCATACAAACACCCAAAACCTCGTATCAGGCAATAAAGAAAAAAAACTACACACCGTACCCTTAACCGTAACAAAGACACTAAACCAAAACATCACCACAACCTATACACATCAAGACCACAACTTCTGATAAACCGGTGGTTGACCATGGAAATAACTCCAAAGACTTCGTATACCCATCCCACGAAATCGGGTTCGTTAAAAAGGGAAAATTAAGTGCAATGAGGGGGAAATTAATTTAATGAAAGGTTTATTTTAATAAATTATTAAGAAATGGGTGAATTTTTATTAAGTGATAAACCTTAGCAAGAAAACGACGGTTCCTTCTTAAAAATTTAATTACCAATTATTAGGTTGGAGCGGTGCTTTAATTCGAATCCCGGACTTTGATAGCCAGACTGGGTCTCTAAATACAAGTTTATTTATTACAAATTAAGGTGATGTGGAGCGCTTTTTTGCCAGCGTGTGCTCTTGTGACGGCTGGTTTATTTTAATAAAAAATATTAAAGTGCCTCTTTAGCGCACTTAGCGCGTACTAAGTGAACGACGGGTGTATTTTTATGTTTTAAAAAAAATGGTGTGTGTAGCGTGAATGCGCGTGCCATGGTGGTGTTTAGGGTTCATTTTAAAAATTAATCGTGAGTTTTGGGGTAGCTGGGAAAAAAATAAAAAAATAAAAGAAAAATACCTGGTAGTGGGTGTATGGAAATGCAAAGAATGCGCTCTCCTCAATCCAAAAAATATCTGGATTTTTTTTCGGGAGGGTTAGTGGGTATGTGGATGAAAAAGGATTTTGTATTATATTGTTGTTTGTGTATGTTTGTTTTTTATTTTTTGTTTTGATGAATTTAGGTGTATAATGAAGTATTTTTTTAGCTTAGAAAACATGCCAAAAATAAGTAAAAATGTTAATGGAAATTTTAGGAATTTTTCGAAAATTAGTTTGGAATTTTTAAGCATTTTTAATGATTTTTTTTGCATTTTTTGAGTATGTTTAAAAGAATTTTGAATTTTAAAAGGGTGTGATTTTTTTTTTTGCTTTTGTTTTTTTTTTTTTGAAATTGACAGGTTAAAAAAAAATAGGCAATGTGTTGCAGAAATAGTAGGAATTTTGCTAGATTTTTTTTGGAATTGTTTCAGAAATTAAAGGGTTGTTTAATGGTTTTTTTTAAAAAAAATTTCAATGGTTTTGTGTGTTTGGTTTTTTTAAAGGTTGCGGGTGTTTGAATTAAAAAATCTGGGAAAATACCCAGAAATAAGCTGTGTGGCAGCGGCGTGTCTGCTACCAACGAACAAGCTCCCGCACCCGCCCACGATCACGAGCAATCGATCTCAAGCACCCAGGCGCGCGTGTCAAAGGACGAGAAAAGGGCCTGTGGGTGGTGGGCGGGATAGGCTGGGGGTAATGGGAATGGGCGGGGTAGGGGTAGGGTTATGGGCGGGATAGGGGTAGGGTTATGGGCGAGGTAGGGGTAGGGTTATGGGCGGGGTAGGGGTAGTGGCCCAAGACGGAGGCGTACCCCCGTCTCCTGCGCATGCGCGGGGCGGGGTAAAAAAATTTACCGCGACGGGAGTGAAAGGGCGCCGAAACGTCGGGACGGAGCAGGTGGATGCGACCAAGGCACGTTAAGACGCGTAAAATCAAAAACGGGCGCGTTCACACGCGGGACGGGGCACGCGAAAACACATAAAAATAAAGAAAAATTAATAACTCCCAATCCGATCGTCAAAATGAAATGGCGTAAAAATAAAAAGTGGGCAGGACGACAGGGGGAAGACAGGGAAAATATGCAACGGAGGTTCTGGGGGGTGGGGGGGTTAAGGGCGGTCACGTGCAAAAAACACAAAAAGGGTCCAAAAATGCAATTAAAAATTAATATCGGAAGATCCGTGCAGCGAAACGAGGTGCAAGAAAAAGGAAAAATGTGCATAAAGACGTGCCCAACAATCCTATCACATCAAAGCATAGTGCTGACTAAGATAAGACGCGTTCACGTGGGAAAAACCCAAAAAATAGACCCAAAAATGGAATCGGAAATTAATATTGGACGAACCGTTCACCGGAATGACATGCAGTAAGAAGGAAAAATGTCCGTAGGAAGGGATGGCACAGGGTTGTCATGTTAAAACACAGTTCCGGTTGAAGTAGGAGGGGTTCACATGCAAAAAACACCAAAAATACGCCCGAAAACTCATTCAAAAATTAATAATTAAAAATGCCGAAGTCGAAAGAGGGTAGAGGAAAAAGGAAAAAGGTGGGGGAAGGCATGGGGGACACGGTTATCAAATCAAATTGGAATTTCGATGCAAACAGGGCAGGTTCACATGGAAAAATGTCAAAAAGACGCACGAAAAAGTCTTAAAAAACCGCAAAATTAATATTGGACAAACCGTGCATCGGAATGACTCGGAGTAAAAAGGAAAAATATCAGGGAGAAATTTTTTGTCAGGGCTATGATGTCAGATCACAGTTCCGAAGCAAGAGAAGCGCGTTCATATGGAAAACCAGCTAATTTACGCAAAATGCTTCAAAAATTAATAACTCAAAAACCGTGCACCGGAACAAGGGTAGGTAAAAAGGAAAAATGGGCAGTTCAGAGGGAGAAACAAGGCTATAATATTGGATGTGGACTTCGGTGAACGTAGGGTGCATTCACATGGCAGGACCACAAAATCAGAGAATTAAGAAGAACTGCAAGGGAACAGCCCCAAGGGTGGGTGGAAAATGAACGAGTGGTTGGGAAAGGACCCCCATTAGGGTAAAAGCAAGGCATGGCATAGAGGCATTAGCAGGTTGAGGCATATGTAGAGGGGTATACAATGTAGACGCGTAGGGACACGTCCCCACACTTAAGACCTTAACGGATAGGGTTAACCGAACAACAGGGACCTAGGACCACACCACAGACCATCCACTAACGTCCCCACACTTAAAACATGATCGTCACTGAGAAACACAAGTTGTAGGGTTAGAAAAACTTGGCCCATGTTGTCGGGAATCAAGGTTGATTGTCGATGGCACGTCCTGTGTTGTTGTCGGCGGCAAGAGGGACCAAGGCATCTTCACAGCACACATCCGTCATGGCAGGGACCATGCGGCAACACCTAGGGAGGTAGCTGGTGGAAGGAATCGCAGGAAATTTGTCGATGATGAGGGATATTGCACTCAACTCACAGTCACTCAAATGGAATGGAAGAACTGTACTCGCCCCATAACTAATATCACTCGAGGAAGAATGATTGAAACCCATATCTCGTACCCAATTTAGAAATCGACAGGGGAATGGTGCAGAGGGAGTATACCAGGGTGCACAGTTGATGGTGCATTAGTGCATCCAACCCATCTGGCATAAGTGCAAGAAGGAAGGCAAGGGAGCCTTACAGTGCAGTGTACAGAACAGGGTGACGTGTCCTGTGATGACGGCAGAGACCCATCCCATGGGTGCATAGGGAAACTGGAACATACATGACTCTAAGTGTCGTAACGTCCCTCAATCTCACCTCTCGGTAATTGATTGAAGAAACTCCAGTCACACTCAGCCCACCCTCTGTCTCACGCTCTGTTGATAGATACAGGAGGGCAGCCATGTCCTGAAACCCATTGATATAATCCTCACGATCACGTGTGCAAAGGTTGTATGCCTTGTGCGCATTTAATGGTGCAACTGTGCATCCCGCCTTGTGCCGGCATATGGTGCAAGAAGGAAGGCCAGGGGGCCTTATAGTGCAGTGCACAAAAACAAATTGTGCTTTGTGCATTGAGAGGCCCATCCCGTGCGTGCAACACTTCATTCACACTTCTCACCTCTCATTTGATTTGAAGGGAAAAGACTGGTCACTCGCCCCACTCTCTATCTCACTCGTTGTTGATAGTTACAGAGGGCAACCATACTCACTTTCCCATCTGGTTAGAATGAAAGCTCACGTCACTCAAAGGGTTTGTCGATGAAGGTCACATCATCAGTTGTTGAAGAGGCGTACCTAGGGAGGTAGCCATCAAATCGAACATTGTGTTGGATAGAACATGGCGTTTACTAGAGGACAATTAGACGCTCTACACAGAGACCCAGGACACAGCGTACCAAGGGAGGTAGCTTTGGAACTGGATCTTGGAGATATCCATTAATGAATCCACTTTCTGGACTGTTGGGTGTTGCCACCTTTTCCACAGCCAGCTTCCCGCCCAAGGGTGTTTACCACCTTGTCTTGGAACGAGGCCTGCTATGACAGGGAATTGCTTCCTTTTCTCCCATAACAGATTTGTTTTTTTTCTTTTTTTCTTTTCTTTGTTTTTTTTTTCTTGTTTTCCCCTATTCCCAAGGGTGTTTCCACATTTTCTCGAAGAATAGGTCGGCATGACAGGGACCTAAGTCCTTTTCTCCCATGACCGATATGTATATTTTTTTTCTTTTTTTTTTCTTTTTTTTTTCTCTTCGAATTAAGCAAGGGAATGGTAGAAAGACCATGTATCAGAACCAACCTCGCCATTGTCGCTGGTGGAAAATAGAGAATAAGAGATCAAGGCTGGAAGGTAGGGTTAAGGGGACAGAGGGTTGTGTCCACCTCATCAGGAGTGGCTGAAGAACAGCTATCAGAAGTAGCATCATAAGAAGTACAGTGCCGCGCCAACGAGGGAAAGGATCAGATGACCGTGATTATCAGGATCCCCAAGGAGGGAAGTACTTCTTCAAGTGAAATCCATTGATCAGGAAGGGATCATCAGAGGCATCAACGGTCTGTACTTGGACAGAGCCATTAAGGTTGACAGCAAGTACCTTATATGGGCCCATCCACCGCTGTTGAAGCTTGCCAGGAAACTTGCCAAATCGTGAATCATAGGCTAGGACCAAATCACCTTCCTTGAACTCCTTGTGCTTGATGAAGCTGTCATGGTAAGCCTTGCGTCGAGCTTGCGTGGTTTCCATGCACTGTAGAGCCATCCTGCAAGTTTCATCCAAACATTCCAGGTGCAGGAGACGACGTTGCAGTGAATCATCGTCCCTCAAACGCTCTTTGATAGCCACTCTCAAAGAGGGTAATTCCAGTTCAACATGGAAAACAGCTTCTGTACCATACACTAGCTGGAAGGGTGTCTGTCCTGTTGCTGCTTTATGGGAGGTTCTCTACGCCCAGAGGGCCTCTGTAAGTCGATCATCCCAATCACAACGATGTGCGACAATTTTTCTTGTCAGAATCGAGCAGATGATGCGATTGGTGACTTCGACTTGGCCGTTGGCTCTGGGATAATAAGGAGTGGACTTACGATGGCAGATCTTATACAACTCTGTCAACTCCTCCATGATTTTGTTAAGGAAATGAGTACCTCTGTCACTTACCAGCTCTAAGGGACTGCCAAACGGGTGATGATATTCTCATACATGAACAGGGCCACGCTGTTACCATCGTCCCACTTTAGGGCTTTAGCTTCACACCACTTTGTGACATAATCTG
This sequence comes from Lygodium microphyllum, assembly GCF_053477565.2. Classification (NCBI taxonomy): domain Eukaryota; kingdom Viridiplantae; phylum Streptophyta; class Polypodiopsida; order Schizaeales; family Lygodiaceae; genus Lygodium; species Lygodium microphyllum. The sequence goes on along the minus strand of NC_141161.1, from coordinate 14,503,056 downwards.
TACATACGAGAATGTATCGGTTCTGCTTCCTTCTGGTGGGAGGATCGATTGGGCCTACGAAGTCAATGCCCCACTTTTCAAACGGCTTTAAAGGAAGGATAGGTTGCAGTGGCATGGCACTTGTCTTGGTGGGTTTCCCCATTCTCTGACAAGTATCACATCTTTTACAGTAATCATACGCATCCTTATGAAGGGTAGGCCACCAGTATCCTGCTAGCAGAGCCTTCCTGGCTGTAGCTTCTCCTGCAAAGTGGCCTCCACATGGCTCGTCATGGCAAGCCTTCAAAACAATCCCAGTCTCATCTCCTGCAACACATCTTCTGAGCACTTTATCTTTGCCTTTCTTGTACAGTGCACCGCCTAACAGGGTGTAGGGGGCTGATTCTAACATAAGCTTCTTCCTCTCTCGACTAGAAATGCCAGGAGGATACTATTGGGTTGCCAGCAGATTGGCAATGTCTGCATACCAAGGGGTTACAGTTTCTACTAGGAATAGGGAAGCATCAGGGAGGTCTGGATCATCCTGCTCCTCGTCTGCAATTTGTGGGATACGCGACAAATGATCAGCCAGAACATGGGAACGACCAGGTTTGGTAATTACCTCAAAGTCGAACTCCTGAAATAGAAGGAGCCATCTCATCATTCGTCCTTTCACGTCTACTTTGTTCATTAGGAAGGACAGGGCCTCATGATCCACATAAAATTTAAAGTGGGTAGATAGGAGGTAATGGCGAAACTTCTCTAGGGCAAACACCATTGCCAAGCACTCAAGCTCTGTCACTGTGTAGTTCCGTTCTCTATCAGTGACTTTTCGGCTTGCATAATAGATGGGTTGATCCAGCTTCGAGGAGCCCTTTTGGCATAGGACAATGCCTAAGCCTTCAATAGATGCATCAGTGTGGACATGGAACTCTTTCGTCCAATCAGGAGGTTGCAGAATTGGTGCCTCAATCAGACACTGCTTCAGAGTGGTGAAGGCTTTGTCACATTCTTCTGTCCAAACAAACTCTGCATCTTTTCTCAGAAGCTTGTGCAAGGAGGTTGCCTTTGTTGCAAAATGGGCTATGAACCTTCTGTAGTAACCCACATGGCCTAGGAATCCCCTCAGCTGTTTGAGGTTGGTGGGTGCTGTCAAAGCTGCAATCTTTTCGATCTTTGCAGGGTCTGTTGATATCCCTTGTGCAGAGATAATGTGGCCCAACAGAAACTCCAGAAGAGACCCCAAAGATGCATTTGTCGGGGTTGAGGGAAATCCCATTGTTCCAAATGTCCCCAGTGTTCACGGATCAAACTATAGACACAGAAGTCATCAAATATACCTCAATAAAGTCATGCAGATGATTTTGGAATGCGGCCATCATGACTCGCTGGAAAGTAGCAGGGGCATTGCAAAGTCCAAATGGCATCACTCGGTAAGCATAGGTCCCCCATTCTGTGGTGAAGGTTGTTTTGGACTGGTCCTCTTCTGCTATCTGCACTTGGTTGTATCCACTGAATCCATCCAGAAGGGAGTAAAGCTCATGTCCTGCCACTGTGCCCAACAGTTGGTCTATGAAAGGGATAGGGAAGTGATCCTTCTTCGTCTTGGAATTGATCTTTCGGAAATCCACACATATACGAAGCTTGCCATTCTTCTTGGGTACAACCACGATGGGTGAAACCCATTCACTATTTGCCACTGGATAGATGAACTTGGCTTCCAGAAGCTTCAGCAGCTCTGCTTTCACCAATGTGGAATAATTCGGGTTCATTCGCCTCTGTCGTTGTCGTATTGGCTTGGCATCAGGCTCCAAGTCAATATGATGCTGACATATTGTGGGATCGATCCCCTTTAGGTCTTTGTAGGACCATGCAAACACGTCCAAGTTCTCTTTCAACAAGTTGTACAAGGTTGACAACTCCTCTTCTGGGAGGCTGCTACCCACCTTCAAGTGGCGTTCAGTGCCATTTGCATCCACAAAAGTTAACTGCCTTTCACCTTCTACTTCACGGATGAAGGTCCCACGGACTGCTTCGGGATACAGATCCGACTCCTTCAAGGGAGTGATATCCTCTTCTGATGTTCCACTAGAACCAACTTCTTCTTTTGGTGGAGACTTAGGTTGCCTCTTGAGATGTTGAAATGGGATTAGAGCCGTTTCGGGTTTGGTTTCAAGATTAATTACCTCTTGGCTTGAAAACTCATCTTCTGATGACGCATCCAAGAATGTCACATAACAGGTACCCTCTGATGCCTGTTGGAATCGTGGGACTGGTGCTTGTTGGCACGGTGCATCATGATCATCTTTTCTTGGCAAGGATTGTTGAGGACGGCAAGACTCTCCCTTAAGGGGTTGTTCTTGTGTGGAAGAAGACAATGAAGAATGGTGGAGGAAAGCTTGTCCGAATGAGAAAGGATTGCTTCCGGATGGATGAAGACTTGAAGAGTGCTATTCTTGAAGATGCTGAGCATTAAATGCATGTTGGAAATCAGTCCCATAATCAAGACCAAGAAACCGAGACCTGAAACTCTTGTACATTGTAAGTGGAAGATGCCCATCACAGTCACTTCATATTTTGTTATTTTAGTGATATTTGAATAAAGAGAAGGTCAGTCACACATTGTGACTATTGGAGTTCCCACATATTCTCTCTCTCTCTCTCTATTACTTTTTCCACCATAGCTCTTGCTTCTATTCCTTGCTTCCACTCTAGGCTCACTCTCTTTAGGATGGAGTTTGTTACACCTCAGGTTAGAACTCTAGGAATAAAGAGTGAAAGAAATTATATGCCACCACATGTAAGAATGGTTGGCACAACGTCTACTGCACCTCAATTTAGAAGATAAAAAAGAATAAGGTATCTAGTTGAAAGGTTGACATATAATGACTTTATGAAGATGTCTTATTCATACATAGTATCTTACGCGCAACATGTAGAGCTTAATTACTTTGAAGGAGTAGTTGGAAACAAAAATTGAAAGGAAGCTATGGATGAGGAAATAATTGTATTGACTGTAATATTTCCACACAATTAAAAGTTAGTTGGTCAATTAATAAGCTAGTAAGATTACTAACTAAAGTAAAAACTAATTAACATTAATAATTAACAATTTTTATTTAATTAAAAATATGTTATTAAAAAAAGCAAGAGTTATAAATCCAATATTTTTCCTCGGATTAACAAGAACCATAGCCACCATTCATGCAAGTTACAACATGAACGAGAGTTATGAGCCATATTGATCACTAGTGTTAATATGTATAGTATGGATGGTCCAAAAATATTAGATTTTGGGCAAAACTAGCATATTCTACATATTTTAGATATTATCCTAAGAAGATATGGGAATTTCTAGATCTAGATATAATTTAAAAGAAAAGACAAGTGATGTTTTAGTTAGTTTTTGAGATTTTATAAAAAAATAAAAATAAAGAGAGTGACTGGCCAAATCACACGTTCCACAATCATAGTTTACAAGCAGTAGATAGCACTTCGAACATGGACAGAAAGAAGGAGTGATCTAAAATATGTCTAAGCAAGTGTCTTGGGGTTTTACCCCCCTTTTGGAGCCAATGAAACCATCAGATTTATTATCTAAGCATCAAATCACTGATTCTTCCAAGAGCCCCTCCACCAAAAACTCTTGTTCTCAGCCACATCCCCTCTTCTCTAATTCATTATAAATATGAGGCATGGGGAGGCATAAGGAGACACCGAGAGGTTGTGAGAGAGAGAGATAGAGAGAAGGATACCCCTCCAATAGATTGAGAGAGAGAGAGAGAGAGAGAGGAGTTATCTCAAGAGGCTGCGAGGGAGAGAGTTAGCTCAATTCTCCCCTATCTTGGTCTTCAACTAATCCATCTTCTCTTACGCTCTCCTATCTCAAATCCATTCCGCCTTCTTCATCTCTTGAATCTACTTGTGGACGATGGCCTCCAAGCGAAAAATGTCGCATGCGCATGGCAATCCTACAACCAGCAATGAAGTTTTGGGCAAAGGCATCACTATCAATCCAACTACGGTTCCAGTTGTAAGTAATGTATTTCTAAATTGATAGATGCTTGCTTTGATTCTTGCATGGGATACATTAGGCTCCATACTATGATGTACGAGAATAGGTCGTGGGAAGGGATAGGCCTCTTCTCACATATTTAAAAGATGGATTTTGCAAAGTGCATGTATAAAGGAAAGTTAATTGCACTTAGTTGCGTATGGATTATTCGTTGATAGAGCAATCGGTCAAGGGTTATGAACAGCATAATCGTAAAAAGAATAACATTAGCAGTTGTGTATACAAGTATTAAGTAAATTTTGCATAGAATCTCTCTTTGATCCTAAGGGAGAGAGTGAATATGCAATGAAATTATTATCGTGTCTATTCTTGTATTGTTTGGGAAAAATACAATTAGTTTTGTTGGTTGATTGAACAACACCCTAAATGCTTTTTACAATTAATTGATTGTTGAATTGTGATTTGGATAAACATTCCAAGTGCTTGTGTTTAATGGTAAAAGCATGGCAAAGGTCAGTAATGACAAGTAGACATGGGAAATAAGGGAATGTTTCATTGGAAGATGATATTAGGTTGATTGCCTTGATTATGCTTGATTCTTAAATGGATTAATTAAGGAAGGATACTTTGCACAAGTGGATCATCTCCAAGATCGTACTGCGGATTACCCCAAGAGGGCACTGCTCAATTCACGGGCCGAAGGTCGAGTGGTGAAAAGGCCAACCACAGAATTTATGTCTCACTCCTAGGTTGCTTGGGGTTAGTGGAGCTCTGGACACCCCTTGCCTAGACTAGAACAAAATTGTAGACTGCTGTGAGCCCAATGTTTAGGGCATTCGAAGATCCTATTCTAGATAAATGATGGAAATTATGGTGCCATGTGATTTCGATCGGGTACTTCTGTTGGACAGAAGGAATACATAATTCTCCTGTATGGGCAAGAGACAAAGATTAACTTGAAGATAAGTTAAAAAACTTATTTTTCAAAAGGACTGCTTGATTTGTTTTCATGTCAGTGCTATAAATTACGCAAACAAATTCTCTTCCCTAAAAAGCCTAATTAAGGAAGCTAATTGTGAATGTCATACATAAATGCGATATGACCTAATTAGAAAACTAAAGCTATAAAGGGAATCGGGTGGGCGGAATCCCCAACAAGTCTGTCCTACAGCAGGGTGGTCCTAGAGAACTAGGAGGCTTCTCGCAAGGATTTATCACTGTTAGACTTTAGGAATTGTTAAGTTAGAACCCGATTCATGCCATTTTAGGGGATCGGAATGGGACTATGCCCTACGGGCAGAGAGGTTGATCGGTGCATCCCTCTTGTTTCCCATTCTCTTTGAACCAAGTGCGGTATGGATCTCTTTGGATTGGGTATCTCTGTGTAAAGTAGGATGTCCAAAACCCGAGGCTAGAATGTTGTTAGGAGACCTTGGCCCTAGGAACCCAGATTTCAAGTCGATCCTAGTGGGTTTGGTCGTGAACATTCTGTTGCGAGGCAAACTCGAGAAACCCCAGGCAACAAACCTCGGAACATTCCCTGGGAGTACCAGGCGGTGACACTTAGATTTGTTTCTTGATGGACCACTAAAACGTGCTTGGACAACCGATAGGCAGACATGCTACAGTTGGTATCAGACCGAAACTTCGTAATGATATGGGATTGATTAATGTATAGTTCGTAGACATATCTTAAACAGAATAAACTAAATGGTATGGTTGATTGTTAGGCACCTTCTGCACCCACGAATGCTGGCATGCAAGAGAAAAAATTCCTTCTCAAGCAAATTAAGGCACCTAAGTTTGATGGAGAAGGGCTAGACATCGCAGTAGGCGGAGACATGGATTGAGATGATGGATGACTATTTCTCTGCTTTGGGAATTGCCTCTACCAATCAAGCAATGATAGCCAAACTTAAGTTAGTTGGCTAGGCTCGATTATGGTGGAAGCAATGGTGCAAAGATCAAGGTATTTCTGAAGCCGCTATGTTGAGAGTGGAAAAAGACTGAATTTTTGACTGATTTTTTGTTGATTTTGAGGATTGAATGATTGATTTTTGATGGATTTAGAGTGATGTATGGTTGTTAATGGAAGTGTTTGAGAGTGTTTTGGATGATATTGATTATGTTTTGGAAGATCATGATGATTCCTAGTGGAGATATGAAGCTCTGTAATGTTTTAATAGGTTCTGTTGAGGTTCTGATTGGTTATGTATACCTTCTGTATAGCTTCTGTTTTGTTCTGATTTTCTTTTATATGAAGCATGGATTGATGATTGATAAAGATTGTCTTTTGGAAGCTTATTGAATAGTTTTTTATAGTTTGGAATGGTTTTAGTATGAGTTATGAGGTTCTGATGACCTTCTATAACCCTCTGTAAACCTTCTGTAGACCTTCTGTCTCTATTTTGTCTGTGCTCTATAACTGTTCTGTAGCTGCTCTAGTACTGTACTGTACTGTTCTGTAGACCTTCTGTAAGTGTTCTATAGAATGTATGTGTGACTTTGGGAAAGTTTTCTACCTTTTGGGAAGGATGAATCTAGGTTCAAAAGAGTTAAAATAAATGGAAGAAGCAACTGCTGAAGATTGAAGAGAAGACTGAGTGACAGTGACAGTAGTGAGTTGTGAAGAGACACTGTAGTGGCTCTAGTGCCTCTTCATATCAGACATACCTCTTGGGAGGTGCATCCACAATCTAAGAAGGATTATTGAGAGTTATTATGAGAGTATTTTAGTGAGGAGATGATGTACTATTGATGGAGAGAGAGAGAGAGCCAGAGATAGCTAATTTTATCAAAACAGTGTAACTGTATATGAGAGATTGAGAGAGAGAACTATGAAGACATTGAATATGAATACTATGTGATTGATTTCCATTAGAAAATGGTGTATTATTTTATGTTCTTGGTTCTATTGATGGATTCTATGAAGATGTTGAAGATTATGGTTGATTCTATCAAATCCATGGGAGCTATTTACTATGATGCTACGTGAAGATTTATTGTTTTCTTTGTTTTGGTCATCAAAAGAATGAAATAAAAGCTTGTTGATGTTACAAGATAGATTTTCTTGCAGTAGAATCCCCTTTTCCTTGGTGTTCCTCTTGGGGCTCCATGTTTTTGGTGCGCAGCCAGGGAAACTTCCCATCAACAAGCTTCAGAAGAGGCTGAAAATGAAGGAAATGGCATTGCCAAGAAGAGGAGAATTCAATGGATGTTTGCAAAGTTCCTTCTTCCACTGAAGAGTTGAAGATTCTTATTATCAAAGCTAATTTCCACAAGAAGTTCATCCCACAATGGCGGAAACATATCACCATCATGATGCATGCTCTATGTGGTGGACTGTTTCCTCTTCCTGTTGAAGCAGCAGAAACTTAAAACTATCATTTTATCGCTTAAAAACCGCATTTCGGATTTACGAGAATTAAATAGCACATGTAAATCATTGCAAAATCAAAATTTTCTGATAAACAGCAATTAATCATGATGCAACCAGCACTCAAACAAATTTTCATCCTATAAGAACATCATTATCATCATAAAATTCCAAAAACCCTTCATTTTCTTCATAAAAATGGTCATACCGTGTTTTTATGAAACCCGAGACGCATTAAATGACTGCATGACCAGCGGAAGGAGCCTCCATTGCTCTCAATCCAATGTTGCACATCAATCTTCAGCATCTCCATCAATCTCCCACCGTTTTCTTCAATCTCCTTCTCGATTCCTCCTTCAAGATAGTGCACATGAACAGCCCATAGAGAGGAGAGAGAGGGAGGAGAGAGAAAGACTGGATTCTAATCTCTTCATTCAGCCAGCCATATCTTGCGTGAAGACTAGCGATAGGATCAAGGAAGAAGGAGAAGTTGCCGGGTATAATTATCTGTTAGATAGGTTGCTTGCAGCCCAAAATTCGATTTGTGGGAGGGGGGGAGTTCGATTTTTTCAGCGCCATTCTGCTCACAACATGCTGCCGCTATATCCACATGAAAAAATGAGGGGGGGGGGGGGGGGGGGGGGGGGGGGGGGGGGTGTGTTAAGGTCCCAAAGGGCACTCCCCTTTGGCCTAAGTTTTGTCCACCTTTTCAAATTTGGCCCATTTTTGGCCTCTTCCGCGTCCGGGCTCTGTTTCAGCCTCTGAAAAATCCTGCGCATCCGTCTCGACATCCTGCACTGACTGACAGCTCTCCGCATCCCGTATGGCAGTCGAAAAAATTATCAAAAATTCACAAGTGTCGCTCGGGCGCCTTTTAAAAGCCATCTTTCACTTGGTGCTTAAAATCGTCCTAGTAGCTGCAGCCGCCGCCTTTGATGTCGAATATTTTTCTCCTAAATTCTGGATTTTTTGGCAAATTTTAGGCACATCCCGGGCTCAAAACTCCGCTCTCATTGGCGACCACGGGATAGGGCGACTCAGCCCGTCGAAGCCCACAACAGATCTGCACAAAACAACCAAAGGAAGCATCAAGCTGATACAAAATAGATACATATTAAAACACAGCACAATGCTCACCCTACCCTCTGACAAAACCAAGGCATGAAATCCACAAGGAGTAGGCCTAGCATAATCTGATAGAAGATCCCAAGCTAGTCACTAACCGACTGCTCCAACATGGCCAAATTAAAAAGAACTATCAAAGAGGTTGCCCTACCTAGTGGTCTGAACTACCTACCTAACTAAGGACAACACAACCAGGAGCTCCTACTAGGCGAGGACTCCGATAGCCTGATCAAGAAATATTTTCTTTTAGCACATATCTTCTTTTAGGTTTTTTTTTTTAATACTCGGGTGTGTAAAAAGGAGGGAGCTGAGCGTAGTGACCCAAGGAGAACAGGGCATCGGCCTCAGGTCCTGTCTCGGTACCCAAGAACCTACCAAGCCCTCGCGAGGCAACACTTAATCCTTTTCTGATGCTCACTTTTATTTTTGCTCCAACCTTCCTTACTTTCTTCTTTTCCAGCAAGACGCCACCCCTAGGAAGACAAGGAATTGGCCCCGGGTCTTGACTCATCCCCAGGAACCTACCAAGCCTTCGCAAGGCGATGAACAACTACTTATAAATTTTCCTTTCTTTTCTTTCCTATTTTTATAGGGTTTAGAACCCCTTTTTACACACCTTTGTATATATTTATTTTCTTTGAGATATTCAGGGTTGTTTTTTTCCTTCGGTAGGCTTCTCTAACTGCCTCACAACTAAGCAAGAACTCCTAGAATGGCTGCCTAGCAGGCTAGCAGAACAAGGTCACTAGGACTACTTCCTGAAACAGGTCTCTCGATGCCTGGCAATGTCTTTACAGGAGGCAACGACTACTCAGACCTCCCTCAGACATACCTAACCTAAACCTGGGACTTCATGCCTTGGAGGCCGGTCCCCAATAAGAAAAGAAAATCCCCTACAAGTACACAGACATATATAGCATAAAAAACACGTTACTCGTAAAGGAGAGATATCACCTGTATAGGGCCACGAGAAGTCTCCGCACGACATAGGCTCCTTCCAAGCTCTTCTTTAAACCTGTCTAGCACAGGACTAAAACAAGAAAACATTAACTGCACCTGTACTAAACAGACGATCGACCCTCTTGGCCTAATGAAATAAAGCATTTCACTAAAAAAAACTGATCGGTCCTCTTGGCCTAATGAAATAAAACATTTAAAACCTCACAAAACTGGCCCTCTTGGCCTAACGAGATCAAACAGAATAGCACCTACACATCCCTCTTCGAAATAGTACAGATATACAATAATATACTCCTTTTCAAGAAGGAAAAATAGGGCTCGTAGCCCTAAGCTAAATGCATAAGATTATGACCCATCCCTCCTGCATATGTAGCAAGAGGCGTACACATAACATGTTGTCTAATCAGCCTATGGGTCCAGGATAACAACGGTAGATGGGTCTCGGCTACTCTTTGCATCACCCATATCAACCATCGCTTGCCATATATTGCATGCTCTGATAACATTCCCCACAAGCTGCTGGGTCCTGTCTCATTATTGATAGCAATATCCAAACTAGGACCACAGTTGAAGAAAAGGTCTTCTTCATAAGCAAGGTTTGCCAGTGAATCCGTAAACCAATTCCAGTAACGTGGAATCAGCTGAAGAGACACTCTCTCAAACTCCTCAAGTAGGGTCATGGCAGTTCGATGATACATACAAAGGATGGGATTCCGCACTGTGTACGTCCCATCTAGCTGATTCAAGATCAACTGGGAATCCCCTTTTACTAACAACCGCCGAATACCACCTTGTTTGGCAATATGTAGTCCTATAATCAAGGCTTTATACTCCGCCATGTTGTTAGTGAATCCTACCCCGAGATAAGTAGCTAACTTCATCGTAACTCTACGTCGGGGATCTCGGATTACTACTTCAACACTCCCTTTTTTATTAGGGCCCCTGGATGCTCCGTCAAAATATAATGTGTACATCCACAATGGATTTACAACCTACCATCGCGAACTCCTCTATTCGTAATTATGATAGTCAAAATTTAACATGTTTAGAGGATGAACTGACGGCTCCATCCCACCTTCTTCATTAAACTCAACAGGGATACTTGTCAACATTCGTAAGCAGTGATGGCAGAAGACTTTGATCTCCCACACAAAGGTTCCGTCTTCTTGCTCAATCACTTTGTATCCTTTGCTCCACCAGATAAGTTTCCCCTGATGGTATCTCTGCTCCAGATATGGGTGCTCCAAATAAGGAATTAACCGCCCCATCGACCAGCTTTAAGCTCTTTTGCAGGTCTCAAATCAGCCCCAGCATGGACCTGCAATGCATCTCCCCGTGTTAGCATACTCAGAAATAATAAGGTTTAATCTTATTAAGATTAACCTTATTTTTAAATTCTACTCCCTGCAGATCAGCTAATAGAGCCGTAGACCTATTTTTTCCTATCCTGACAATCTTGTGGGGGCCATCCCATCTAGGTTCCAGCTTCCCTGGAAACAGCTCCCTACGTGCATCATAATACAGAACTAATTGCCCTTTTTTAAAGGTATACTTATTTGCTTTAAGGTCATGCAACTGCTTCATCCGACATTTAGCTACCTCCTGGTGTAATAAGCTCTGCAATTTCACCTCATTCAGGTGGGCTATGGTCGTGAAACATTTAAAGAGTGCATCCTCATCTCCCAAAGAGTGGTTAATTGCAAACCGTATGGTTGGCAACTCGATTTCGAGGGGTAACACACACTCTTTCCCATAAACTAATTTAAATGGAGTATGGCTGGTAGCTCACTTGAACGTGGTATTGTATGCCCATACTGCCACATACAACTTCCTGTCCCAGTCTCGTTTCTTCTCAGAGACTATTTTAGACAAGATATCCATAAGTTGCTTATTAATACTTTCGACTTGCCCGTTGGCTCGCGGATTATAAGGGGTCGTTTTGTTGTGCTTGATTTGCCAAGCTTCAGTCAGGCTTTTGATCACTTTATTCAAAAAGTGGGTTCCACGGTCCGACACTAGTTCCTTCGGTGGACCGAAACGGCAGATAATCTGCTCTAAAAGGAAACTTGCAGTCTCTTTTGCATTGTCCTGCCTCGTCGCCCGCACTTTTGACCATTTTGTAAAATAATCAGTTGCTACTATAATGTACCTCTTCTGAGTAGTAGACGACGGGGCGAGAGGGCCCACAAAGTCAATGCCCCACTTCTCAAATGGAAGGATAGCCATGATAGGCGTAAGTGGACGTTTCCTATTCTCTCTGTTGTCATGTCTTTGATAGGTATCACATCTCTTAACATACTCAAAGGAATCTTGGAAGATGGACGGCCACCAATATCCAGCTCTTAAAGCTTTCTGTGCCGTCAACCGTCTAGCAAAGTGCCCTCCACACGCAGAGTCATGGCACTCTTCCAAGATGAGAGAAACCTCGTCAGACATCACACATCGGCGATAGATATCATCAACACCCTGCTGATAGTGTTCCTGCGATCAAGGAAAACTTCAAAGCCTGTTGTCTGATTTTCCTCTTTTCAGATTTTGATAAACCAGCTCCAGACTCTCCTGTTGATAGATAATGCGTGATAGCAGAATACCAAGATGGGATAGAAGCTGTATCGATTTTAAACATTTCTTCGATATCACTTCCTTTAGCCAAAGTCTCTTTCGGCTCTCCGAAATCCACAAGGCATTCCACAATACCCTGCAACCTCGATGGCTTACTCTTAATCTCATAATCGAACTTCTGCAAAGTGATTAACCACTTCGCCAGACGATCAGGCAATTGTAGCTTGTTCATAAGAAATCTAAGCCCTTCTGCCTTCGTATAGAAAACTACCTTCTCATAGAGGATATAGTGCCTGAATTTTTTAGTCGCAAAGACCATCGCAAGGCACAACTTCTCCATGTAGGTGTAGTTAATTTCTGATATGCCTAATTTTCGACTAGCAAAAGCTATCGGATGATATCACTTTTCCTCCCAGATTTGGGCTAAACAGCAGCTGATACTATGCATGGTGGCTGTTGAAAATATGTAAAATACCTCGCCTCTTTTAGGTGCTTTTAAAAATGGTGCTTTTACTAGCTCCTGTTTCACATCCTCGAAAGCTACCTTACAAGGGTCGCTCCATACAAATAGATAGCTAAAGGATAATAAGTTCGTTAGTGGCAACGCCCTTTCTGCCAAGACATCTATAAACCTCCGATAGTACCCTACTGATGATAGAAAGCTATGTACCTCTTTCGGAGTGCATGGTGGACTCATAGCGACTATAACCTTGATCTTTTCAGGGTCAGTTGCGATCCCTACTGAACTGACCACATGGCCTAGCAATAGCCCATAAGACACTCCAAATACACACTTCCGTGGGTTAAGAGCGATACAAAATCATCTGCAGTGCTCAAAGCACTTTCTTAAGATAATCAACATCCTTTTCCTTGCAGTGGCTACCCCCAAGTCATCGATAAATACTTTCACCTCATCTGGGGAGATGCCACCAAAGGTCTTGTCTATTGTTCGTTGCCATGATGGAGGTGCATTACACAAACCAAACGCCATCACATGGTACGCAAAAGTACCAAAGACAGTAATGAAAGTTGTTTTCAACTTGCCCTCTTCTGCAATTACCATTTGGTTCTATCCTGCAAAGCAATCCACAAACGAATGTATTTCCCTACCCGCTAATTGATCCAAAATCTGGTCAATAAATGGCAATGGGTAGTAATCCTTAATCGTCTTCTTATTCAGTTCTCTAAAATCTACACATAGTCTGATCTGGTTGTTTTTCTTCTTCCTGATGACAACTGGTGAACACCATTCTATGTGCTGTACGGGGAAGATTAAACCAGCTTTCCATAACTTCTGTAACTCCTCAAACAGCCCGTCCCTCAATTCGAAAGGCATACGCCTTACTTTCTGACGCACAGGACGACTGCCTTCTTTTACAGGAATAGTATGAACAGCCAGGCTGGGAGGAATGCCTCTCAGCTCGTCATAACTCCAAGCAAAGATATCGCGGAATTCTTGGATCAAGGACACATAGTCCTCCCTTTCTGTTGAACTGAGCATGGAACCTAATTTAATTGGCCGCAAATCATTTGGCGTACCAAGGTCCAACTCAATCGCATCTGCGTCTCTTATCCTATCTTGCGGCTCTATCCGCTCATTTAGAGTTATCTGATAAATATCCTTTGTAGTGGACCCCTCTTTAGATTCATCATTGGATGATGTCTCACTACCAAATGGATCATCTGTTGTTTCTAATTCAGTAGAGGATAAAGGAGCTCTCTCACTCTGAGGAGACTCAAGGTAAGCATCGACTATTAATCGATTAGCACCTCTACCTAGAATTACTCGACCGGTGGGTATATCGACTTAACAGTCTGTTTGTAAGATCCAAGGCCTGCCTAGCAAGACTCGATAGCTAGGACGTCCTGCAAATCTTATTACCCTAAAGTCCAAGAAGCATTCTACACTTGCCACTGTAACATGGACTCTAGTAACGCAACCTTCTGGTTGCCTTAGACTATCATCAGCCATTCTAAGAAGAGTGGAGCTATCTTTTTGGATGCTTAGACCCAACCTCTCCATCAACTCTGAACTCATGATATTGACGGCGGACCCAGTGTCTACAATAGCATGCTCCACTAATATATCCATCCACGTATGTTGGAACCCTAGGGCATTTCTTTTTAGCATGATCAAACCAATCTTCCCCTACTCGTGCTATGCCCAAAGGTTCTACAATATACCCAATACGCAGGATCTTCTTGAATTCCTTGCGTACTCCTGGAGATAATTTAATCAATTGTAAGAGGTTTACATATGGTTTGACTTCGCAAAGAGAACTTGCTAAATCAAAATCATGATAGGTAGCCAAAGCTCTCTTTTCTCGCCAAACCATCCTTTCCTTTGGTCTTGGGACCGGCTTTGGTGCTTCTTTTTTAGCTCTTGCCTTCTTTCTTGGCACTTCCTCATCCTTCTTAGGATCGACTTTTCTGTCACAACAGGCCTTAGAGGTCCACCTTCCACGCCAGGATTCAGGACTTGCGTCCCCTTATCCCCTTGCTTAGGGTTTTCCTCGACCGGTTTTGCATTATCTTTATCACCCTCTTCAACCTTTTGGCCTCTTGTCACGGCCCCTAGGTTAGAGGTTTCAGCGCCGGGCTTTCCCCTTTGCAGTATTTGTCTTGGTCCATCATTTTGCTAGAGGTTACTACCTTGCGCTCTATGATTAACTGGACCTGGCTGTTTACTCCCTTGTTGGAGGGAACTAATCTTACTCCAACAGGTAGCGGCTAAGTGGCATGACTTCCCACAAATATCACATTTAACATTTGGACAGTTTCTAGGGAAATGTTGTCCGGCACACCACTTATAGCTGAATCTTGAGGGACCACCCTCTTCAGGGCGTCGACTCCCTATCAAATTCTGCTGCTTCTTCAGGAAATTGACGTCAACAGCTATTTGCCGATATTGTTCAGAAATCATGTCGATGTAGTGCTTCATCATATCCTTAACTTTGCCAAGGACATTAGAGGCACTCAACTCATAGCCTTGATCGTCTATCCGTCGTTCAATTGGCCTAACAATTTGATTGGGCATTGGTTGTTGACTCACAGGAACAACATTAGGGTTCGAAGCTTGGCCCCCAACATTTGGTGGAGCCAACTGACTAGCCATAGGCATAGTCACACTGGGAGGAGCTGGCAGCAAAGGTACATTTTCGACCATGCTTCCTCTCCCATTAGGGTTATTCATAGGCATCCCTTGACTTCCATTTATCAATGGTAAATTGCCTCCATGTACTAGACCCGCATTAAGATTTATTCGAGAGGAGTAGGCCGTTTGTAATCGTGACTCTACTCCTTCTGCCCATGTGATGGCGGTGTCTATATCACCCAAAGCCACACTGCTCAATTGTACCTGAATATTGAAATCCAATCCATGCAAGAAGTATTGCAATTGGGCAGCTGGCGGAATAGGAATGTAAGTTTGTAACTTACGAAACACTTCCTTAAGCTTCTTGGCATAAGCTTTCACATTCTCATGTCTTGGCGTGTTACATTCAAAACACGCAACTAGTATTGGCCACCTCTTTCAGGGGCATATTTTCCTCGAAAAACTGAATAAAATTGATCGATTGTAGTGATGGTTCCAGTCTCTATGCTATGATACCATACTACAACCCTTCCTTTTAATGTCATGTTAAAGAACATCATAAGATGTCCCTCATCTTGGATGCGGTAATTAAACATTAATATTTATACATATAGTGAATTATCCAGGTTTCAGGGTTGATTTGCAGGGTGTCACGTTAGCCTATCATCTTTTCCTTCTTTGCACTTGCTTGGTCTCATTATGACTAAAGATTCTCCTGACAATGCTATCGTCAATATTGAGAAACTGGATGGGATCAATCACAGCTATTGGAAGACCTAGGTTAGACCACTCAAAAATGGGAGTGCCAAACCTGAAAATATTGCAGTTAAGGATTGGGATGAACTAGATAAGCTATGCAAGTCCACAATCATTTTATCACTCTCTAAGCAAATTTACTATAATGTTGTAACTTGAAATTAGAGTGCATATGAGATTTGGACATAAATTAAGAATGTTTATGATAAGAAGAGGCATGCATCTTAAATGTATTGGCTGAAACAGTTGATGGACCTTTGCATGAAGTAAAAGACTTCTATGTTTGCACATGTGAATGAATTTCAATCCATCATCAACCATATAGCTTCGTAGGAGATTGAGTTCAAGAATACTTTGTATCCTTTGTTTCTCATTGGTACTCTACTTGAGTCATGGGACACTTTCCATACGGATCTCTATGCTAAGGATGGGTTGAAATTACAGGATGTTGAGAGTGTCCTTTTGATAGTAGAGGTAAACTGAAAGAATATGGATGCTTCCCACGTGTCACATGCATTGACTGTGAGAGGCCGATAGGATGTAAATGGCCGTGGTAGAGAGGCTCTAATAGGTCTCAATCTCTAGAACACATGGACAATCTCGCAATAAGTGCCGTGGTTGTAAGTCTGGTTTTACTTGTCATTCTTGTGGAAAAGCAAGTCAAACCAGCCAACATGAAATACACAAATAACATTTTTATGATTTGTTTCTACTAGCATCATGCTACATTGCTAAGAAACAGCATCGAGATAACCTATGCTATTGAACCCCCTAAAACTATCCCCACAAGATGAGCCTCTAGAAGCGTGGATTGCAAATTTGCATGTGCGGAGGCTGATCCTGTACCTATGTAACATAGAGCAAGAAAGACTGAACTTGTCCCATAGAGAAAGAAAGACTGATCCTGTACATGTGTAACATAGAGCAAGAAATATTGAACTTGTCCCATGTGTGTCAAACATACCATGCTGCATAGACGCATTACCAAACATGGTACCTTGTGCCTCAAGCATCAAGTCAACACTACTATACATGGGATTGTGCACTCCACTTGCCATTTCCAAATACATTTAGCCTTGAATCCTTGCATTGGTGGCTTCATACTATGAAGATTCAGTCCATGCATCCCCATGGCTGAAGTACTTCGAGCCAGTGATTGGAAAATTATACCACCACCAAAGTATCCTAGATGGCCTACATTGACATGCATAGATTAAAGAAACTTTAATGAATTTTTAAAATTGCAAACATCAACAAACATATTTCAACCATTTCCAATCATCTTTTCACCATATGCACAACAATTTCATCATAAATTCTAAATAAAAGTCACTTACTCTAAAATATGTATACATATGTGTCATATTTCAAAAAAGTGGAGCTGTTGATGCTATTTTCTAGCTGCTGTTGATGCATCTAAATCACCTAATCTACTTGTCATTACGCTTTTGAACTATCATCCATCCCCAATTCATCGAATCAGTCCTCTCTCTCTCTCTCTCTCTCTCTCTCTCTCTCTCTCTCTCTCTCTCTCTCTCTCTCTCTCTCTCTCTCTCTCTCTCTCTCTCTCTCTCTCTCTCTCTCTCTCTCTCTCTCTAATATGCAACCATATGAAGAAGGAATAAAGAGGAGAGAGAATCAAGAGAGAGAAAGTCTGAAATTGGATCTTTTCGTTCATTACATAATTTTTTGTGCGGTTTGAAGCATTGGAGGGTGAAGAAAATCAATATCTCATGGCCCGGAGATGGAGGAGGATTGTAGCAGTCACTAACCATGATTTTTTAAAGGGGCACTGCAAAAAATGTATCCCCCCTTTGTGTGATTTTTGAGAGCTTGGCTTTCTTAAGCTTCATTTAAACACTAACCACAAAAAAAACCAGTTCAAATATCCATGTTCACACTTATTCGCCAAGTGGTTTTGGCTCAAACGAAGGGGCAAATGACCTCGAAAATTTGCAATCCGACTAGACGATTTCTGGCATCAAAATCTATCACCCTGGTCTTCGTCACATGCTTTCGAACTTCCAAATCCAATAAAGCTGCCTCATAATGCCAAACTTTGTGGCCATTAAATGGGGGTTCAAACAAACTCTGATCAAGAAAGGGACACTTGCGTTGGATTCCTAGTGTCAAAATGTATCTAGAAAAACTCCATCTCCTTGATTTGTGATCATTTTTTTTAATACTAAAGCTGCTTTTTTAACGAAGCTTGTACCAACTTGGCACTTGAATTTAGGCTTTAAAATCAGCTCTCAGCAAACTGAGAACGCTCAATACATAATCCAAAAGCATATAAATGCCACTGGCAATACCTTGATAAACAAAAGTACTAGGTCCAAGCCAAGAGATCAAATCAGTGCATGATAGGGTAGCTGCATCCAATAAATATCAAGAGAGTATGTACATGTCACAATGATTCCCATTGTCTCATTGTGATAAGCTCAAGCTCAACTACATAAACCAAATGCTCTATAGTACATCCAAGTGTCAATGTGGCTCAGTACATAAAGCCGAGTAGCTCCCACTGAAGTAGAAGTCAAATGCCAAATGAGCAAGCAAAGCTCAAAACATCATGTGAATGACATTTGAGTATCCAAGATACATGAAGCATAAGCTGGGAGCATAAAACCCAATAGATTCTTCAAGCTCGTAACTACATAAGCCACTAAAGTAAGCAAGGCATGTAACCACAGCCAATGTCAATGTAATGAAGCTGAAATCTCAACGCAAAAAACATACTATAGCTTATCGCAAAGTATACATAACAATCGAAGTGTGCAGTACATCCACTAAGTATCATGTAAAGCATCAATGAGTATTAGGTATAAAATTTTCAATAATAAATACTTGTTACGTGTTATTACAACACTAAAATGGTGGTGAATCTGAGCTATTTAAATCTCAAATCAGTCCCAAAAGCATAACCATATGTCGGGACCAAAAATGGGTTGACACTTGCTATAGGCACTAGCCGAGCCTCTCTAACTCTCACAAGGCAACCCCACACAGCCTTGCGGCCATGAGTGTCAATGAAGGGACACACCGCCCTAATCACTACTATAGATATTGCATTTGTAATAGAACGTAATCCAACAATTTCCCTTCCTTACTCAGAGGGAGATCCCATACATCTTGGTATAATATACCATCTAACACAAACATAGGAGGTAACCCCTCGGCAGAATGGCACATACAAACAGTCTCGACTCTTATATATTTCAAATGATCCAGGAGATAAATTTTACTCACTTGACAATTTTCCAAAGATTCGATTGTCTACCCTACAGCTTGGGTTTCCTCACAACTCGGCATAGGTCATGTAACTGGCAATCAATTGCTATGCATCCAGGAGTTACCATGTGATATGGATAATGCAATTGTGGATGATACACCTCATGATCAAGCATTTTATGATAAAAAACCAACCACGTGAGGTGCAAAACCAATCCTTTAATGATTTCCAAGCTACTCATAATTGCGGCGTTGCTAGAGACTAGCACTGAGCTTCCTCGTGCTACAAGTCTCCTTAATTCAAATGATAATCCATCCTATATGTTATGCATAGACAAAAAAAAATCATAATTGAAATCATTTTCAACAACTAACCACTTCCACAAACCCTTGTCCCTCTACCGTTTAGGTTTTGCTTTCGTTAGGTAGGTGCAAGGTTCATTTTCATATAATTTTCTATATAAAAATCAATAAAAACACACTATACCATAGAAACAAGGCTTGACTAAGGTTTGATCCACATGCTACGATCTTGTTATACACTCATAGACATAAAATGTATTTTTTTCTACTTTTTTAGACATAAAAACTATTTTTTCTCTAATTTTTTTCAATTTATTTTTTCATAAAAATGTAATGTTTCAGAATTATGAGTTCTTACTAATCAAGGACACTTAGCATCATTTTCATATTCATTTTTTATCCCATATGTCCCCAAAACACTCAACAAAAACCCCAAATTCCACTATTTTCAAAAATAAAATCGCAACTTACGGGTTTTGTGTGTTTTGCAAAAAATCATTATATCATCATATTTTCTAGTTTTCTTTTATATTTTAGAGATAATGCAACATGGGAAATCAAGAACAAATAAAATTAAACACTTTCTCCAACTATTTTCTGTAAAATAAAAGAACTGCTCACTTACGCATAGAAACCACAATTCCGAGGCTCGTATCTTATAGACGGGAGGCCGCTGATGCTTCTTCTTTGCCATTGACATGCTCTCTCAGCCCGCCGATCTACGTCCCCCATCGCTCCACCATCATCATTTGGTATGGATTCTTCATCACAACCCTCCCCCTTCTCTCTTGAATTAATGCATATGAACAACTGCTAAGAGCGGTACCGAGTAGATTTGGAAGGGGCGCAAGAAAATTTGCCCCCCCCCCCCCCCAACTCTTGTTTGTCAAATTTTTGTTAGTTTTAGTCTTTTATTAAGCCTAAGGTTAAAACTTTAAAATAACTGGTTCGATTTTTTTGTGCTCATATTGTCCCACAAGTGGATATTTCGATTTCGGATGGGCAAACGGACTCAAATTCGAGATCCGTCTAAACAGTTGGCTCCACAACATCGAAATATATAAACGTGGGTTCTGTTGTGCACTTTTCGTCTCCCGGATCCAATACTACCTGCTTTATAACGCCAAACCTTGCGGGGATTAAATAGGGGGTCAAACGACCTCCAATTGACGAATTGAGACTTGCGTTGGATTCCTAACATCGAAATGCATGTAGGAAAACTCCAACTCGGCCATCCACCACCATTTGATTTTTCATAAAAATTTGGTATTTACTGCGTCCCTTGCACTTTTTGCTCCTAAAATAGTCTCAAATGCTTCAAGCACAGCTCATAATTGGCTCCTAAAATCCAGCTCTCACCATAACATCCAAGCACCAAAATAGCATCTCCAAAGCATCAAACATGCATTATGGAATTTATTGTTTGACGTCCAAACTCAAATAGTTCTATTTTGTGTAAAATAGAGAATAGAAAATTACACACAATCAACTCTGAGTGCCAAAAATTGTAGATCTTGTTGCACTCTTTGTTTCTAGCTATAGAATGCCTAAATTTGGTACCGTATGTAAAAGTTATTGCCAAAACATGACAGTGTTGTCAATCTACCATAGCTATCAACAACTTCTACAACATGCTCTATATCCACTCAAAAATGGATAAAATGACTTCTTCTCAACTCGATAAGCACTCAAAAGACTTAACTAAGCGGCCTTGGGAAGCTCCTCAACAAGCATAGAGCAAGATGGAAGAAACCGAAAGAAGGAAAGACTCAATGCATACCTCAGGAGAAAGAAACAATGATTGCCATGAAACCTTGAGTTAAAGCTTTGAATACATGCTAATGCAAAGGTTGGTCCTGATACCAGTTGAAGGGAGTGAGCTTGGAGTGGAAGCACATGAATTGAAGCAAGAGCTATGGTGGAGTGAGCAAGAGCAAGAGAGAGACACACACAAGATGTGGGAACTCCAACAGTCACAATGTGTGGCATGCCTTTCCTTTATTCAAATATCATTGAAAGAATAAAGAATGAAGTGACTATGATGGGTGCTTGCCACCTATAGTATATAGGTGTGCAAGTACCATCAGTGTAGTAATTGGAGCCCCAAAAGGAGCACCAAGAAAATAGGGAATCTACTGCAAGAAAATCAATCTTGCATCTTCAACAATCATCTTTTTCATATTATATGTGACCACAACAAGGAAAAGAACATCACAAACAAGAAATCTTCAAGCACCTTCATAGAAACAATCCTCCCATAGCTTTTACTTGAACAAAATTGATCAGGCTTTTTTTTTTCATAGAATTCATTAGGAAACTACAAAGACACAAGAGAATACACCACATTGAATGGAAATCATCACATAGTATTCTTTTTCAAAGGTTCCATAGCTTTCTCTCATAATCTCTCACTCATAAATACATTGTTTTTTCATAGATTTTGGCTATCTCTCACTTTATATCTCTTATACATACTCTCTCTCAATAGTACAATTAGATAATCAATAATAAATCATCCATAACCCCTCTTTGGTCGTGGATACCCCTCCTAAGAGATATGTCTGGTATGAAAGGTCACCAAGACCACTACAGTGTCCCTTCATAGCTTAACAATGTCATTGTCACTTCAGTCTTTACTTTGAGTCTTCAACAGCTACTTCTTCTTATATTCATCTCTTCCCAAGGTTGGAAAAATTTTCGAAGCTACACATTCATCCCACATCACACTTACAGAGGCATACAAAATAGAACAAAATAGGGATAAAGGCTTTACAGACGATCAACAAAGGGTTAATAGACAGTCGTCAGAAAGCCTTTAGCTCAACTTAAATAATTCAAAACCATCAAGAATCAGTCAATAAGATTCCAAACACTCTCAAACTACTCCATCAATCACTATTCTAACCCTTAATACAGAAGGAAAATATAGCAAAATAGAAGCTCAACAGACCCAAACAGACACTAGCAGGACATCGACAGAACATGTCAGAACATCATATCTCCACTAAAAGACATCATGAGCTTCTCAAACCTAATCAACCTCATCCAAAACACTCTCAAACACTTCAAAAACAGTTAATCAACATAAAAAATCCATCAAAAATCAAACATTTAGTCCACAAAAATCAACCCTCAATATATCCCCACACTTAATCTCAGGAAGCGTCCTTGCAACCTAGGAAAAAGAGAATAGAAGTTCAAAATATAGCTCAACTTGATCTTCCTACTATCTGCATGTCTTGCATAATCAGAGTCAGTGTACCCCATGACTCCTGTATCCTGGCTACCATAGCATATGCACATATCTGCAGTTCCCTTCAGGTACCTCATGATACCCTTCACAGCATCCCATTGCTTCTTGCCAGGTGTAGCCATATAGCATGCCACAACACCAACTGCAAAGGCAATATCTGGACGAGTGGCTATCATGGCATACATAAGACTTCCCACTGCAGATGCATAGGGAATCTTGGCCATCTCGGCCCTCTGCTCATCTGTCTGCGGACAATCAGCATGTGATACATTCACATAAGAAGGCAATGGACAGCCAATAGGCTTTACGTCCTGCATGCGGAAGCGCTCAAGGACTTTATGAATATACTCCCTCTGTGACAAGTAGAGGAGTCCTTGATGCCTATCGCGTTTAATGCATATACCAAGTATGTGAGTGGCTTGTCCTAGATCTTTCATCTCAAAGCTCTTCTTGAGCTAAGACTTAAGAGCATCTAGCTCATCATGAGCTTTTCCTGCTATCAACATATCATCCACATAGAGTACCAAAATCAATAAAGAGCCATCACGGGCTTTCTTCATGTAAAGACACGGATCCATAGCACTCCTGCTGTAGCCCTGTGATTGCATAAAGGCATCAAACTTATAATACCACTCCCTAGGTGCGTGCTTCAAGCCATAAAGACTTTTCTTCAATTTGCACACTAGGTGCTCCCTGCCAGGTTCTGCAAAGCCCTTAGGCTACTCCATATAAATCTCATCATGCAAGTCCCCATGTAAGAAAGCCATCTTGATATCCATCTGGTATAAATCCAAGTTAAGTTAAGTAACCAAAGCCAAGACTAAGCGTAGGGTGGTCATCTTAACCACAGGAGAAAAGACCTCATCAAAGTCCACACCATGCTCCTTCTTAAAACCCTTTGCTACCAATCTAGCCTTGTATGCTAGCTTGGGGTGTCCAGGGGTACTTTTCAGCTTGTATACCCACTTGCATGGCAAAGCCTTCTTGCCCTTAGGTAAGGAAACCAAATCCCACGTCTCATTCTTATGCAAGGAGTCTATCTCAGACTGCATAGCCCTCTCCCAAGAGTGACTGTCACCCCTGCGCATAGCCTCATCATAAGTGAAAGGCTCTCGTGCATCTGTAACCAAGACATAATGCATCGAGGGCTGAAATCTATCAGGTGGACTTCTATCTCTAGTAGATCACGGCAGGCTTTGCTACATGCCTAGCCGCCTGCCTGTCCAACACCCTGACCATGAGCATCTGCTGCAGCTGTAGGCTGTCCAACTGGCTGTGCGGGAGCTCTTGGCCCCTCCTAAAATATGACCCTGTGGATCTCAACAAATCTCTCAGGCTGTCGATGCATCTTGTCTTCATGGAAGACTATTTTCTGTGTGCCTGTGGATCCCAGAGACGGTAACCCATCTCGCTTGCATCCCCATAACCAAGGAAAATGCATTTGACACTTTTAGGATCCAGCTTACTTCTCTTGTCCTTGGGCACATGGCAAAATGCCTCACATCCAAAGACACAGAGATGTGCATAAGAGGGAGGTTTTCCAGTCCATACATGCTCTGCAACCTGAAAATCCAAACCACTAGAAGGTGATCTATTTATGACATGCACAACTGTACTAACTGCCTCAGCCCAAAAGCTCTGTGGTAGGCTTGCATGGCTAAGCATACTGCATACACACTCTTGGATGGTTTGATTCATCCGCTCAGCCAAACCATTTTGGGAGGGGGGTGTAGGAGGCGGTCAACTGACGCTTAATACCCCTCTCATCACATAACTGCTCAAAAGCAAGAGAGACATACTCACCCCCATTATCTGTCCTTAGGCATTTTAGCTGATACCCAGACTGGTTCTCAACCAATGCAAGCCATCTCTGAAACACAGCCAAGACATCGGATTTCAACTTAATGGGATAAGCCCAAACTTTCCGTGAAAAATCATCTATGAACATAACAAAATACTTTGCAACACCCATAGATTGACAAGGCATGGGCCCACAGACATCCGAATGTACCAATGCCAAGGGCTCACTCATGCATGGCCTACCAGACTTCTTATGCATAGACCTAGTCTGCCTGCCATAAAGACAATGCTCACAGGAATCAAAACATGCATAATCAAGGGGCGGTAAGTATTGCAAACCAGAAAGCATTTTCATTCCCTTCAAAGACATATGGCCCAAACGGGCATGCCAAAGAGATACATGGGGAATAGAACCCATAGACAAAACATGATCAAGGAAAGAAGCGGATACAATCAAGGGATAGAGGCTGCCAGCCTTGGCACCTCTCGCAATCACAAGTCTACCACGAGTGATCTTCCATATGTAGAGTCTCCAAAAGATACATGATAACCTGCGTCATCAAGCTGTCCAGCTGATAGGAGACTACGTGTCAAAGCAAGTACATGACGTACATCCTGTATAACAAAATTGTTGCCAGAAGAAAACTGCAACCTAACATCACCAATGCCCACAATATCAAGAGAGCTGTCATCACCCAAGCGTAGAGAACTCGAAACAGTATGGTATGAATGAAACCACTCTCGACAAGGTGTCACATGAAAGGACGCACCTGAGTCCAAGAGCCAACATTGTGCATACATAGAGTGTATCTCTGTCATCTGCGAAGCACTAGAAGAAGCTGCAAGGATATAATCATTATCAACATCCTCAAGCTGCATAACATTGATCTCTTCAATTTTAACACTAGACTTTGCAGGCACTATGCTGCGATCAGAACACTTATCCTGCACTTTAAATTTCTCCTTATCTTTGCGCCTTTCATTGCACAATTCATGGCATTCTGGCCTAATATGGCCCTTTTTCCCACAATGGTGACAAGTAACATCTGCATTCCTGCCACGGGATTTGCTATGTGACTTCCCATGAGACTTGGACCAAGATTTTTGAGAATCCCGTCCACGGCCACTGCCACTGCCATGCTTTCCATACCCATCATTCCTGCCTCTAACTGTCATAGCATGCGACACACGAGAGGCATCCAAATTCTTACAATTAACCTCTTCCTGCAGAAGAGCACTCTCAACATCAGATAATTTCAAGGTAGCAGTAGAGGCACATAATGCAGTGTGGAATACATCCCATGACTCATTAAGAGTACCAAGTAAGAAAAGAGGAGTGACATCCTCTGCAAAAGTGATGTTCTGCGAAGGCAAATTCTTGAGTATAGTATGGAACTGGCTCAAGTGAGCAGGCATAGTCACATTCTCCTTCATGCACAGATCCATAAGCTGTTTCATCCAATACATCTGACTCGCTGGACTTTTCTTGTCATAGAGATTCTTGATTTTATCCCACAACTGCCATGCACTCTGTTCTTCCTCAAATACATTGTAATGAACCTGTTCTATGAGAGAGAATACAATAGTGGACTTTCATAACTCATCAAGCTCAAGCCATTCCTCATCTGGTATAGTTGCAGGCGGATGCTTGCTCAACCTCAAAGGTTTGATCTGCAATTTTTGCACCAACACCTGCCAAATCTGGCTCTTCCAATAAGAGTAATTCGTACCATCAAGCTTAGTGATGTTGAAAATAGCATGATCAGTGGACGAACTCACCGTAATGTAGGCTGCAAGACTGCAAGCAATTTAAAACTGCTTACTGTTTACTGTAGAAAATGACCAAAAAATCACCAAAATCGAGAGAAAAATGGCGAGAAAAGTGTAACCAAAGCTGCTACCCACCAAGTACTAGTAAAGGTACATCATTTCAGAATATTTTAGCATGAAAAATCCATGTCAGTCGGGAGTTATATGCTTGCTATAATAAATGACAGCAGGGTACTGTAAGAGGCAATTGCTGACCAAATCACTGCACCAAGTCAAGAAATGACAGCCAAGACATGAGCAGCCATAAATGGGCATAAATCAGTACCAAACAATCATCAAGACCCTGAGCAAACACCCAAACATGTCACCAAAGCATCCATCAGTGTAGGCATACCCCCTGGACAATAGGGCAAAGTATACATAACACTGGCAAGACCTGACACCAGTAGGTGTATGCTCACAAGAGTGCAAAGCCCAAGCTCAGGTCAAAAGCAAATCCAAGATATCAGTACATGGACCATGCATCATTTAAGTGTAAGAGATCCCAAAGTCTCAAGTATCTGCAAAATGCTCAAAATAGCATAAACCTCCTGCTCAATGTCGGTCAAGCATACAAGATGCTCCCACTGGCTCAAAAGGTGGATAAACGAGCTCAACGGCTCAAGCAAACCAAGTGAAAGTACCAGAGACAGGTAACCAAGACAATGTCTCAATAGCATCCAAGGTCATAATGGAAAAAGCCAAGTTGTAACGAAAAAATCCAAGTCAATGTCCAACTACTCAAGGGAATACTCAAATGAATGTCGAAACGAGCTCAAACAACTGCCATCCACAACCAAAGCATAAAGCATTTACCAAGACATCATAACCCGTACTGGGTAGCCTAGGCATAAACCATGTCATAGATGAAATGCTAGCTGCAAAGAAGTGATAGTCAAACCCAAATCGAGCTCTAATCTTAGCTCAAAACCATCCCGGAGCATAAACAAGACATGTGGCATAGTCTAAATACATCATGACATCATACCGAGTAGCCGGGAGCACCCCATGACCAATAGGCATAACCCAACTGTAGCATAAATAGCTTTAGTCGTGAAGATTCCAGCAGCATATAACCTCTGTAAACTGAGCAAATCAGTGCTCAATCCAAGCTCAAATCCATAGGCAAACCATAGGCATACATTCCCCTATGTATAGGCACCAACCGGGCATAATCAGGCATCAAATGCCAAGACCTGTAAGCATAAAATTGAAGTAATAGATGCCTACCCTATTTTGGATAGATCTAGGATTGCTCAAAATAGTCAATGGCTGAGCTAAATCAGCTCCAAATGCGTCTCACATAAGAGGCATAACATCCACAAGTGATCCAGTATCAATAGACATCAGTAGAAGCATCACATAAGCCATAGGCATGCAAATACATGCTGTCTCAGACCTGAAATATATTGAAGAATATTTTTTCATCAGAATTTGGTAAATCCGACATCACCATTGTGTCTTGAGCGTGCCAAAACCCCAACTTAGACTCTTACCTTGCCTGAATCGGGTTCCAAATGCTTGAGATATGACAAAAAGAGTGATTTTTGGGCCAGATTTTGAAACAGGTGCAAAAAAAACGTGAGTTGGCTGGGGTGGGTCTGCTATCCCACGTGTCAACAATGGGGCCCAAAGGGGGCACAAATGGGGGCCAAAGAATGCCTACATCAAGCATCAGCAAGCCTTGATAGGCTGGAAGCAAGATCCAGGTGAAGGAAGCTCCAAGAGGTGTGAGCTATGGCTGCCCACAACTTGTGAAACCCTATTTACCTAGACATGTGGACTGAAGTAAAACTCTGAAATAATGAAGCAATACCTCAATGTCAATGCCCTGATGGTGCCTCAATAGGCCAGGAAGAAGCTCCGGAAGCCGAGCAGTGACGGAAGCTCAAGAGAATGAGTTATGGTTGCCGAGAAGGAGACCCAATGTGAGTGGGGAGTCAATAGGAAGCTGAGAATGCCACGAGCCAAGCTCAAGAGTTGGGAAACCATGCTCTGATACCAGTTGAAAGGTGAGAAGGATCAAAGCTTGCACTCGAGAGCTATGTCGGGAAAGCAAGAGCAAGAAAGAGAGAGACAAGAAATGGGAACTCCAACAGTCACAATGTGTGACGGGGCCTTTCTTTATTCAAGCTGTCACTAAAAGAATAAAGAATAAAGTGACGGTGACGGGCATCCGCCACCTGCAGTGTGTAGTGGCGGTGACTATCAGTGTAGTAATACATGGGCAGCTAGGCGGAGGTGCCTTTACCCCCAACATTGATGTGCCTTGAACAATTGTGGGGGATGTGTAGAGGGCTAGGGGACTAGGGACGAAGCCAGCCGACCAAGGTCACTGGGGCGTACCTAATTTGAGGACCCCTAGGTGTCATGCTATGATTGTGAGTGCTTTTTTCTTTTCTTTTCTTTTCTTTTCTTTTTTTCTTTTTCTTCTTTTCTTTTATTTCCCACTTTTTTTTTAAAGAATAACATGAGTACAACCATTGCAATACGTTGAGGCTATCATCCTTTCAATTGGATCGGGAAATGTCGAGATTCAAAGGCTGCGAAACTGGATATTACAGTGATGATTGTGTCCCAGCCTCATTGCTAGAGGAACAATTATTGAGATGGGGAGATACACTGGAGATTTTGTAAAACCTCTTTGTAACGTGCGATGTTAGTACAATTGAGGTAACAGTTGCCGTGAGTGCCAGGTGTAACCTAGAAAGAGAAAGTGGTCACTAATCATGCTTTGGGCCATGTAATGTGGGCAATCGGCAAGGGTGATTTTTGCTTTCGGCAGTGTGGCTTCGTCGTGGCTCTTTGTGAGGTTGGTGGTCTTGCGGTGACTCGGGCATTGAACACTTTCATACAAAGACCTGTGTTGTCCTGCATCCACTTGACACTTCGTGAGAGTATATGCAAGTCACATGCATCAATTATAATGAACAGATGCAACACAAAAAGATATTACTTTATCAAAATCCTATGGTGCTAGCTGCGATGCATATCATTGGCGCTTGTTAAAGACATTCCATGGATTAGTAGTAAGGGAGGTTTGTATAGTTGGGGGGCCTGCCCCTTTAACCACTTAAGGAAAAAAAGTTATGACAAGATGGCATTTGGCAAGCAGCTTATACAACATAGGGCCTATTCTATTTTTATGAGGCAGGGTGAATTTGGGTGATCAGACGACTAGGGCTGTGCTGATGGTGGGCTCCTGTCAGGCTGGGCAGGGAAGATATCGGTCGGGACTCGAATGATGTAGTCCCAAGCCACGGCTGTTTCAAGAATGCTTTTAAATAATTCGTCAAATTTCCTCTTGTTTCTAGCTACCTTCTCCTCTTTCGAGCACCTAGTGCCTGAGCGTCTAGTGATGGCCTGCACAACTGGAGTTGCCACCCCCCCAGCATGCTCTTGAGCCTTTGTTCTCCTGGCCTGGGAAGTCTTTGGCCTGCATCTGGGGCGGTGTCATTTAGGACCTCTTTTTGGTGTGTACCTCTTAAGGGTAAGCACATATTGCTCTGGTGGAGGCGCTTGTGCCATATGCTCCCTTCTACGGAGGAGAGCTTCCTTGCATGCTAGCTGCATTATGTGCTCCATGATGGCTACTGTGGGAAAATCTACAAAATGTGAATCAAGGTCAGGCTTTGAGGCAAGATAGAATTATTTGCATGAAATGGATTAAACAGTGGATTATCAAGCGCATATGAGGAGGAGGGGCGAGGTGAGGCATGTAATGTCTGTTGTAGAGGGACGGCTCTCGTGATGATGTTCGACCTGCTTGGACTGCTGGGCGTATTCCAGCCATTAGCAGATCTTGGCTTATGCTAAGTTGCATGGACTAGCTGTCATGGAGTGGAGCAGGGCTCATCCCCAGAAGGATAGACCGAAAAGGGGAAAGGTGTATAGAAGGGGACGGTGCCCCATCTACGCCATCCGAGATGTTGGTTAGGGCTTCCTATGGCAGTAATGAGGGATTGCGGTGTTAGGTCCTCAAGTAAATCGAAAGTGGGTGTGTCTTTTTTTGCCCTTTGAGCATTCACTTGTGCAGATCGAGCCTCATTGATCTAGTCACATTAGATTGCATAGGCATATCCTTGGGCCCAGAGCTATGGGTGGTGTCATGTCCTACCTATTGGACCTTTGGAAGCTTAGATGGAGATAGAGATTGGGATTGAGCAGTTGCACTTCACGACTGTTGTTGTGCTTCATGTGTCCATTTAGGGAAAGAGGGTGTAGAAGATTTGGGACCCCTAGGTGGACTTGGCACTGGCTAGAAGATTTGCTCACGGCTGTTAGATGATTCTACCATGTGCTTTGTTGAGCAATCAGCCTAACCATGAGCAACATTGCGCCTGTGGTGCTCATTATCCTCTTGGGAAATCAAAGGCTCCTTGGGAACTAATGGTTTTTGTGCACACTCAACGGTTATATCTAATGTCCACTTACTAAGCACACTAGGCTGAGGATCTACCTTTTAAATAGTCATGCTTGGTTTCTTGCCTCGAGACTTGGATTTTCGTTTAAATTTCCTCCTGTGCTTCTTTACTTTTGATGCAATCCGGCCTTTAGCTAATAGAGGAGGTTTAGCAAGGGGTTTTGGTATCCAAATCCATTGGTTATCTCCGTAATATCCTTGAGCACGTAGTAATGCTTTGGATATCCATCTCGGCGTTGTGCTGGCTCTCCATCAATACCTTTGTCTATAAGGCTTGGGCTTCTTTTGGGGTCTTCTACGATATTCGTAAGTCCAAAGCCCGTCCTTGGCATTGTCTCCTGACCTTCTTGTTTCAAGCATGGCCTCACTCACACTGGTTCTTGTTGTTCAACTTGTGCTTGTATCAACTCTTTCAACATGTCCTTGATCACATTACCAGGCTTGCCTGTTATATCAGCACCTTCCTTGCCTTTCCCTCGAGGTTCGATAAGGTCACCCTTGCTAAAGGTTATGACTATCCTCAAACCCGGTAGTGTCAAGTGTATCCTCTATGCTATATAGTTGTCCTCACACTTGGTCACCCTTTTGAAGGGTCGTCCAAGGAGGGTTTCCTTTCCACAACTAGCACTATTTGGAGGAACATGGAATAGGATAGGCAAGCCTTCAGTTTCAATAGTTACAAGGATTTTGCACTTTCCTATGAGTGCTTGTGGGTGTCCCCCATATGGACTAATAGTTGCATTAGTCAGTGTGAGCTATGGTTGGCCTAGCAGAGTCCATGCTTCATAGGTCAAGATATTAAAATCACCTCCTTCATCAATGAGAGCATCGACAGTGTGCTCTCTTTTTGCAGTGAGTTTGAACCTAAGATAAGCAAGTGGTACTATGTCTTCATCTTCCAGGTCTTAGCTTGTAAATTTTAGCCTTTTGATGCATACCTTTGAGTCCCCAACTGCACGACCAGATGTGGATTCTCCACTGATGTCTTGGAACATCTGTGTAGTGCTATTCAAGGTGCATCTATCATTAGGACCGTCATATCTAATTATCCTCACAATTGTAGCTTGATGTTGTTGCTTTTCACTTTGACTAGATGCAGTTTGAATGCAACACATACGTGTTTTTGTGGTGTGGTCGTTTTACCCTTTTTGGCTAGATTGGCCCATTGAGGTTCTAGGGTCTCTGTTTGTCTTTGTTTGGGTATGGGCTTTTGGTTGCTCCTTTGCAAGTGAGAATCCATGCTTATGTAGAGCCATTACTACACTAGGATCTAATTTGGAGGGCCTGTCATGGCACGCATTTTCTCTCCAACCTACTTGGGGGAGGTGCGGAGGGGGCAGACCCCTCTGTGGGGGTCCAGGGGGGCAGTCCCCCCCGGCCCGTAGGGCCGTTATGATAACCACCATGTGCGATTTGAAGGACCGTTCGTATCCAAGTTTTGAACTACTTGCTCTAGATTTTAGTTTAGTAATAGATCTACGATGTGGTTTTGACTCTGTGTGGTCTCTGGTTGGTTTTAGAATCTACAAATTAGAATTTCAAAAAAATACAAATTCGGCCCAACAGGTTCAAATTCCAGGGGCCAAATGCCCGATTCGGCCCATCCGAATGGCTGAGGGCCGAATGTAACTAGTCTGAATGTTAAATTCGGCCGGTTTGAGTGCGTTTGTCTGAGGGCTGAGTGCTCGAGTGGTCCAAAGACCAAGTGGCCGAGTGGGCCAAGGACCGAATGATAACTTGTCCGAATGGGGTTGTCTGAGTGGGCCGAGGGTCGAATGGCTGATTCAGGTGGGCCGAGTATCAAGTGGTCCAAATGCTTCACTTGGACAGGCCGAGTGAAAGGCGTTCAAGTGTAGTTGGTCGAGGGCCGAATACTAAAGGGCCAAATGGATTGAGTGGTCCGAGGGCCGATTCTAGGACTCGGCCCAGAATCGCCATCACTCGGACGCGGGCCGAGTGCGACGCATTTTTTTGCCGGACTTCCAAGAATTTGTTGCATCGTGCGATCGAGGCCTTCCTACCTGTTGAGCACCTCCAGATCCAAGCTACTCATGTAGGGGAAGGTGTGGAATTACCTGTGCTGGGCAAATAACTCCTAGATGACAAGATCAAAGCAGGTCCACACAATGAAGCTGTCTTCCTCTCTCCAACTCTCTGAAACCCTGCAATGCAAAATGTGGTCTTTCTGGCCACTCATGGCCCCTTATCACCCTGTCAGACCTGTACTCACCTTAGTCTTGCTTTCCTTACTAATATTTAACCCAAATTTTTATTTTTTACCCTTCTTTTTTATGTTTCAGCCTATTATACAGCAACAGAAAACCCTACTGTGTGCTCCAATGTTTTGCTCCTATCCTTCCTAATGCAAGAAAAAATCATAAGGGAAATACCTATACTACTCCATTATGCTTTTCCAAGTCCAAAAACCAAAAACTTACTTGCTAAGGAGATCGAATATCTCTTCAAACTCCCTCACTTTCTACCTATCTATCTCATGCACCGGTTTGGGGAAAACCCTACTTCAATGCTATATTCAAAGCGTGCAAACGCTCAAGGCTTGAATCCTTTGGTCCCAACAATAGAACCAAAATGTAGTGGCGATCAACCGCCGAAACCCATGGACCGCTTATTGTTTCAAGTGTTCCAAGCCGAGCACTAATGGCTACCTCTCAGATAGCTGACGCGCCTTCCATCTCTATGGGTGTAGTGAGCTTACCTCCATGCCCGATCGAGTTACCTCCTCTCTCGAGCACTCTGGTAGCTCCACGATCCAAGTGCAAGCTGCAAGCAAGCTCCATCCTCAAGCTCCGCACTCCAAGCTCCATTGCCGCGAGCAAGACAAGAGAAGAGAAGAGAAGAGAAGAAGAGAGGAGAAGATGGAGAGCTTCTCCTCCCCAGTCCCTCACCCTCACACACTCACTCCCTCTCTCAAGCACAAGCTCAAGCAAGCAACAAGAAGAAGAAGAAGAAGAAAAGAGCTCCTTTTGGCCACACACAAAAATGAGCTTCTCATTCACTTTTCAACTTTATATACAAAACCCTAAATCCCTTTTGGGCGGTCATCCCCTTATCCCCTTTTTTACATGGTCGGCCGTGGCCTAGGCCCTTTTTCCCATTGTCCCCCTATCTTCCTAGCTTCCTTTCCACCGCTTGTCTACATTTACAAATTGCACGGGTGAGAGCTCGGCACTCTTAAAATAAATCATGGTACGCCTTGCGCTTTTTTACAACAATATAGACTCGCGCTTTTTCTCATGTGTCTTTTTCCTTGATTTAGGACTTTTCTTCACTTCTTGTGTTTCCATATTCTTCTTGGCGCACCTTCACCTTCCGTTTCGCTTTTGCCTTGGCCTTGTCTTCTGCTTCAAATTTTCCGGATTTTTCACCTTTGTTCGTTTGAGGGTTAACACCCTAATACATCATATTGATGAACTCTCCATTGCCAAGGAGAAATGGGATGAGCTTGAAAAGCTCTATGGTTCTACATGGAAAAACTCCAAGATTTTTCTAAAGATTGAAATTTTTTGCTTAGAGTATAAACAAGAGGAAGACCTAGGTAAGTTTATTTCACATATGAAGGGGCTCGTGGCACAGTTGGCCTCCATTCAAGCACCAATTCATGATGAAGTTGCCATTGTCATCCTTCTAAAGGTTGTAAAGAAGGTCTTTCCAACCCTTGTTTTACTACCCTTACCAATATCCCTAATCCAACTTTGGCAAGCACCATCCAGTCATACTTAGATGAGGAGAAGAGGAGCCAAGGATATACTTCAACAACCCATGAGCAATTCCTGGTATATATTGTCTCTGCCAAATGCTCCTTTTACAATAAGAAGGGACATATTGTCAGCAATTATTGAAAAAAATATCCCACCAAAATGAAGTGTAACAAGTGTAAGAAGACATGGCATATTACCAGTAAATGCCCTACCACTCTTGAAGTGCCAAATGAATTGGAGACCAAATTTGTCTCCAAAACATCTGAAGATAGACTTTTCTAAATCCTCTACTAATAAGGACTCTTGTAGCCTGATTTATAAAGGCATTCCATTTTGTTTAAGGGGGGGCTTAAACATGCCTTGTAGTCCAATGCCACTCTCGCATTGAGGGGGGGTTTTGAAAGATATGCATCTGAACCCTATGTATACAAGGGCAGATAAGGATAGCTATGTGTAAATGAACTGGAGGATAGGGGAGTAGGGGGAAACACTAACCCTAACTTCTCCAGAGGCTATATAAAATGCCTACTAAAGGTCACTCTTACAATTGAGGAGAGTGTAGTAGTTGTACTTGTGAACAACTCACTAAGCAAGATCTTCTTCTTGTACTTGAGCTCTCTCTCTCCTCTTGTGCACATTCTCATGCTTCCACTCTGATATTTCAACAAAGCCTACACTGGTTTATGGATTACAGTATATGGCAAACATTGAGCTAACACATTACGTCTATAGAGATGCAGATTGGGGCAGGAGTGCAGATGATAAGAGATCAAAATCAGGATATATATTCAGCCTATTAGGTGCAATAGTTTCATGTTGTTGTTGTCTCTTCTACAAAGGCCAAGTACAGAGGGGTAACAATTGTAGCATGTGAGACCATATGGTTATGCAGCTTGCTAAAGAAAATTGGCTATGACATAATGGACCTTGTACCTCTTTATTGTGATACTACTCATAGTATCATGCTAGCTAATAACCTAGTGTTTCATGCTTGCACAAGACATATACAACATCTATCTACTAAGCAACAAGTTACAAATATTTTCAAATTGTCATTTCCCGAGAGAAACTAGAGTACTTCTGACAAGCCATGGGAGTACACAACTTGAGTGATGTAAGCTTAAGCACTCATCCTCCTCATGATTTGAGCTTGAGGGGAGTATTGAGAGATATGGCACACATTACGCCAAGCTATATATACAAGCATGTACATGATAAGGCAGAGTAATGTATATGATAAATAAGAGAGACACGCAACACTATGCTACGTGCACTATAAGTTGTAGTTTGTATGTGTGGGGCTCATATATAAAGCATACTTAATCATACTCATTTAGAGAGAGAGAACACACGAAAATAATTGAAGAGAGAAAAGTTCAAGAAGCTTCCTTACACCATATCTTGTTTGTTGCATATGAGTGCATAATACTTGTGTTACATTCTTGACAATATATACTTGATACATTGAATGAGGTAGGTGATCCCGTTTTCCTAATATTTAAGATATTTACAATGAGGATCATTATGGGATCCCTTTATCCACATGTCACATGTCCTTATCTCTATACAACCAATATATTATCATACTACACTTATATCCTGGCATCCCCCCTCAAAGGGATTCCATGATGATTGTACGTACAATAGGAAATATAGCTAAATACAACTAAAAAAGAATGAAACAATGAGTTGATAATGAAGATTATATAAGACTAGAATTTATATGATCATTGATACATTCATCCATACTATTTTCCCTTCCCTAGGACATGCAAAGGGTTTGCATGGCAATCTTATGCTTTAGGTGAGGAACCAATTTGGTAAAAGAAAGCTAGGGGCATTATCACAAGAAGGAACATAATCAAGTATAATATGAGAGTTTTTTGACTAATTCTCATACAAAATGATAGCACATGTCAATGGATGAACCTTAAGACTTAGTTTTGGCCCGTGGGCCACTGAAATGCATGACTTGTTGTTGGTGAAGATAGATATTGGTTGAGAGTGGTAGCCAAAATTGATTTTTTCCAAAAGTTTCTTACTATATGTTACCTCTTATGCTACCATGCTACATGCCACATATTCAACCTCCATGGTAGAAAGGTTCATTGACTATTATTACTTTGTACTCCAAGAAATGGGCCCACACACTAATGTGAGGACAAATCCCATAATAGACCACAATCTGCAACTGAATAAGCCTTCAAAGTAAATTCATATGCGCTTTGGTAAAGCATATCCCTACATGAGCTATGGCTTTGAGATACCTCAAGAATCTTTTGAGTTGCTTCCAATGTTCATATGTTGGTTGGTGCATTGCTTTTGAGAAAATATGTCTTGCATAAGACAAATGTGGTAATGTACAAGTGACTAGATACCTTAAATGTCCAAGTGCTTGCATGTATGGGATGGTATCCATTTCTTTGGTTTTCTCAATGGAGAGAGAATGAGATGTAGATGGATTTAGCTAGATATTTTTGGTAAGAGGGGTTACCATTGGATTGCAACTAGTCATAGACTAGCAAGAGAAAATATTTTGGATAGATATATGTTCATTCATTCTGATTAATGTTGGGGACTGATCAATTTCAATTTCAAGACAATAATGCATAGTTCCATAGTTGCAAACCATGAGAATATTATGGATTTAACTTTTAACATAACACAAGATTGGTTTACTAGGATGGATATAACATCAACATAAAGTCCTAAGATTGTGATAATATTACCTTGCATAAGAACATAAAGCTTCAATCTTCTAAAACCATGTTGTACTAGATGGGTGTGTATTTAGGTATAGCATTGCTTGGGTGCTTGTTTTAACCATATAAAGCTCTAGTAAGAAGGAACACATGGTTAGAATGATTATGTGGTAGTCCATATAGCACCATAGCTGATCATAAATGTAGCAATTCGGTTGGTCACCACCTAGTTATAGACAATGTGGATGATTAGCAAATGCAGTAAAATCAATATAGACTACATGATGGAGGCTAGAAACAAGTGTCAAATGGATGGAGTAAATGTCGGGAATCCTCGATTAAGATATTCTCCACAAACAAGGTGTGAGTAGCAAAGCTAGATCAGCTAAAACTTGCAAAAACAAGATTAAGAGTGAATGGATGGCAACATGCTGAGTCCTCAATGATCTAGAATCTCTCCCTCTTTTAAGTTTCTCAAACTACTCTCTATTTTAGGGTTTTCACATAAAAATAAGCATTTTTGGGGTTGTTCAAGAGGCTAATCAATATGTAATGCATGTTTTAGATCAACACCCCCTCTCGACCCCAAAAATGAGCTAGAAAGGAGGGACAACCCAAATTTTATTTTTTTTGGTTTCTACCCTAAGGCATCCAACCCCAAAATAGCCAAAGAGCATTTGACAAAAGGTGCACATCAGCTATCCAATGGTCTACCAAGACTACAGGTGTGAACCTTTGGTCTAGAAAATATGGAGGCTAGGATATATAAATTTCTTCTTCTAATATCCATCTCCATGGTGGATAGTCTTAATATCTACATCATGCAAAAGAAATGTACCTAAATATCCATGGAAACAAGTACTTGTAAGAAGTCCTGGATAGCATTGGGGAGAAGATACTACCATAAGGCAAGCCTTTGATTTTACTCAAACCCTTAAGATACCAACCTTGCTTTACATTCATTGATTATTCTATTTGACTTTAGCTTATTTTGAAGAACCAACTTGTAGATTCTCTAGAAGGGAGAAAAACTAAAGTTAAAGTGCGATTTTGGATTAGATATGATATTCCTCAGACATGGTGGCCTGCCAATGTGATGATTTTCAAGATATCAAAGATCTTGATCAACTTATGGACAAACATGAGGCTTAGGTGCTCTCTCTTTCCAAGCAAATGTTACTATTGTATGCCAATAGTAACATTTGCTTGGAAAGAGAGAGCACCTAAGCCTTTGAAGCATGGTGCACATATGGACATCACCTCTTCCTCATTTAAACCTAAGAAATTGAAGATGTTGATGGGTTTGGATGAAGAGATAGGTGAAGGATGATGGATATTATTGACAATAATGGGCAGCAAGAGATGTAGTGTTATTGGAAGATGGCATGCCAACAATGCAAGCTAATTTGAATGGGATTTGGCTTGCTAAATATGCTCCTTTTCTAGTTTAGACCTTTGTTGGCCTTGAAATAGAGGTTTGATGGCTAAATATGCTGAAAAGCGAGTCATTTTTGCTAAAGAAAATGTCATTTTTGCATCAAAGAGTGAAGACATGGTGGTTATTTTCTCCATGACTACAATAAATGCTAACTTCTTGAAGCTTTGCATGGCTAGAGAGTAGGAGTCATAAAGAGTTTTCCAGGCTATCCAAAATTTTCATAATGATCAATAGAAGGTTCTTGAAGCATTGATAGTGCTAAAGGTGGTGTTTTGAGCAATAGACACAATCTGAAATAGGCCATCATATCTACCTATTGCATGTTGTGAGTTGTCCATAGTATCATCCATTTGTAGATAACCTTTATGATGATTAACTGCAAACCTTAGAATTGTTGAACCCTTTTTAGAATTAGGAAATTTATAGGTGAGTTATCCATATGGAACCCATGATGAAAGTTGTGGTGGTTAGTAGAAGAAGGAAAATACGTGGTAGATTCAAGTGGTGCAACTAGATATAACACAAGAAATATATTTAATGCGTGAAATATAAACAAAAATTAAATGGATAAGTGTCAAGCAAGACCTACTCCTTCCCATCCTAAATATTGAACTCTAGTCATATTTAAATTTTCTATTTGAGAATCAAGAAACTTGAAGGGTGTCGTAAGGCTAACCATATCCAGTGAAAACTAACTATGTGAATCTAGATAAAAGTTTTGATTTGTGATAAGTGTTGATTAGAAAGGCTATGCATCCAAATTTTTTTAGATGTGAGAAGGTGTGTGGCAAAACCACCCACAATTCATAGGGTGTCTTGTTGTGAAGAGAGGTAGAGTACAACCTATTTTAGAGATAAGCAGCTATAGCAATGGCTTCTTCCAAAAATTTTGGGCAAGATGGGATAGAGAAAGCATGGCTCTTGCAGCAATTAAAAGAGTATGATTCTTCTATTCAAGGACTCCATTTTGTTGCGGATGATATAGGATGGTGAGTCTATCATGAATCCTAAAATATTTACAAAATAATCATGAAACTCATTTGACATGTATTCTCCTCCATTATCCATTCATAAAGTGTTAATCCTTGACTTGTGCTTATTCTCCACAACTTCTTTATATTCTTCATACTTTGAAAAACCTTGAGACTTCTTTGTAAGAAAATATACCGTGGTATAGTTGAAATAATCATCTATTAAAATCGTGAAATATTTTGATCCTATGAGAGAAGTGGGGTTGATATGGCCACAAATATTGGAATGCATAAGTTGAAGAGGTTGAGATATAAAGGAATGGGATTTAGAGTAAGGATGGCGAGTGGTTTTGGTGAGATTGCAAGCATGATAGAAGGGAAGATGATAGAAAGATGATGGGATGCCAATGACAACATTTTTATGAACAACTTGCTAGATGACATGTTGAAAGGCATGACGAAGTCAAAAGTGCCATAGAAGAGAGTCTTTGATGAGCTTTGTAGAATAGGAGAGAGGAGAGTGATGTTGAATTAGAGGAAGTGTTAGAAAAAGGTTAAGGATTGAGTAACAAACAGTATATCTCCTATCTAATATGGGGCAAGTAAGTTTGATAGAAGGTGAAATTAACTAGAGAATACAACGGTCCTTCAAGGAGTGATGTTCTTAGTAGAGCTTCTTCATGAAGCTAGTGATGTCCTCATTGTTGCTACTAATGGTGGGGAGGGCACCAAATTAAGATAGACATGTGCTCCCACTATAGCATATGGGGAAAACACATCTCTATTTGTCGAACATGGAGTCCAAGGACTTAGATACTACCTTCTTCTCATATTTCCTATATCAGCTCTAGCTTGTTTTCTATTAGTTGAAGTTGCGCCATCATTCTTATACAACAGATCTAAATGATCCAATAAGAGGGTGCTAAAATTCTTGTATTCCTTAAAATTTTGTAAGCATGATCATATGTTTTAGCTGAATTAGCAGAAAGTAGAGATATTGGAAGAAATTTTTAGTTGTAACATCATAGAACATGGATATTAGAATATCATGAAACATGAGTGA
The DNA here is from genome assembly GCF_053477565.2 of Lygodium microphyllum. Classification (NCBI taxonomy): domain Eukaryota; kingdom Viridiplantae; phylum Streptophyta; class Polypodiopsida; order Schizaeales; family Lygodiaceae; genus Lygodium; species Lygodium microphyllum. Next base: position 14,462,477 of record NC_141161.1, on the reverse strand, counting down.
TGGAACTCAAATTTTTCAAGCAAGAGTGAGTGTATCAAAAATATTTACCCGAGTGGAGTTGTCCAAAAGCTAAGTCATAAAACCTCGAATGTGGTCAAATCTCAGCCATCCACATGGCTTTATCATCACCTTCAAAAAAAAAGGTATCATCTAATAAGGCATCTAGTCATATCTATATTCATGACACACATCATCAAATAACACCATCGTTAAGTTTATATGCTATTAGTAACCACAACTAAAACACCATCTCTATAGCAGTGTATTTCTCCTTATGAGAGTAACATGGTAGGCATCTTCAAATACGATTATCAACTTAGTCCCCTTGACAAACATTATTGGATCATCATTTTTAGCTCCATTTGTCAATTGCTTAGCTATGTACCCTTAGTGCATGCACACTAAGTCAATTCATGATCACTGTCACCAATGCTACTAGCACCCACTTGTATGTCCAAGGATGTAATAAGAGGTGCAGTGCTCTATTATTTTTTTAAAGCTTTCTTACATTACTCTAGGTTGAGTAGGTTTAGTGCATTACCCACCATCACTTATGGTGGCATGTCTAGAGACGTGCATACTAGATGCTTTGATTAGGCTATTGCTTGTACATGTGGCTGACATCGATGGATGGATGACATGAGAACTTGGATCTCTAGGAATTAAGTTGCATTGTCGAGGATCCATTGTGCACTCTCTACATCTAATGATTGTTCGAGTGTGACTGTGTTGCATTATAGCCACACATGGCATTGTTTCTTTTTTAGGATTTTAATCATTATTCTAAGTACACTTGATTGCATGTTAATGTGGGCTTGATTGAGCCATTTCTCTGACTTTCTAATGTCTTGTTCTTGTGCATGTTCATGTGCACTTGAGTTTTTGCATTACTCTTTGTGTTTGAGATTTTTTGCACACATTCACACTCCCTTTGATACTTTCTCCTCACCCAAGTATTATCCAAGTAATGTTCATTTCTCATTTCACTTTATTATGGCCATATTTGTACATTTGTGATAATGAGACTCGCTATTCTAATATATCTCATTAAGCTATGGTTGACTGTCACAATGCTTATTAGTGCTTTTTAGAAAGGGTGTTGGATTGCTCCACTCTGTGGAGATACTCCACTTCAATCATGATGAAGTTCAATAGATATCATGATGCACATGAAGATGAAGAGAAGGAATGGTGTGGCATGTTTCACATTTAAAGAGAATAATGCTGTGAGAGACATGTCATTGATATATGTAATGGATATTGTGGTCATGCTTTAGAGAGCTTGTGATTGTGTATATGCCTACATCCTCTTGGTTCACTTGTAACCTACCAATGGGTTGAGTGAATAGTCTTCTTGGCTCTAGTAATGTCACACTAGGTAGCATTATTCATTACAAATAATGACTTTTAAAGATATTTAGCATTGTTACTCAGTGTTTACCCAAGTAATGCTCAAGTAGTCGTATAAAATACTTTTCAATCAAAAAAGATTTTGAACGAAATCTTTTTTATCAAAAACCACTAGTATTAAAAAAATCTTTGAAATATTTTCACCTCATTTGAAAGGCTTTCGATGGAAATCACTCGTCCTCCTACTTTATTACAATCATTCAAAGACCTTCATAATGTGAGTATTCTTTTTGGCGATTGCTACTACTTTTACGTGTATTTATTCTTATTTATCTTTCTTTTTATATTTTATTATACTTTTTAACAATCTTATTGTGTTGGAGGTTAATCTCACACTTCAAAAGTATTTTTAAATTTATAAATATTATTTATTATTTTTTAATATTTTTGGATTAAATATTTATCTCATACTTCAAAAGCACTTTCATTTGATAGGAAAGGAGTAACCCTAACAATAATCAAATAGCCATCTACGACAATGATATGTGTGTTACATTCTGAAAATGTGAGTAGATTGGAATGCAAGCCATCAAATAGAGGAGTAGGCCAAGGACACATTGCTAACAAGGTGGAAGCACACAAGGATGGCCAACTCCACAACCACCAAGAAAGAGGTCTATTGTGGTGCTACCCAAAGAACACCACTAAATTTTGGGAATCGCAATGTAAGTAGCATCTAGCATCATATGCATAGACCGTCAAGGAGTTACTATCACATAACACAATGTTATAACAAGAAAATGTGAAGCTTCGATGTCTTGTTGACAATTTGATAATATAGATGCACAAATGCAAGGAGGTATATCTACTTCAAATAATTCGTGTTAGATCAAGCCCATGCCAACAATAGCTTGTTTGATAAAGACGATGTAATGCTATCATCTAAAAATATTTAATCAATGAATGAGCAAGCTTAATTGCTGAAGAGTTGTGTTTTAAGCTGTGTTGTTTCTAACTTTTCTATTGTGTCTATTGTACACAATGCACTACTGTACAACATACTACATGTACAATGCTTTACATGTATCCATAATAACTTGTATGATGATCTCCATTGATGTTTGCGTGAAGTATCTAGTAGAAGAAGTTCATGCTCCTTACAAAGGTCAATCAAAGTGCAATATCATTTCTAAATGCCTCCTATCCTTGATTGTTATTTATGGTAGGAAAATACCACATCTTAACTTACGGAAAGGCCTTGCATTTAGATTGACCCTTATAATGACCACAATTTCTTCCATAGGTTTCCATACAACAAATGTATATATATATGGGTATGGAAATATGATTGGAGTATGGTTCAACCCTTGGGATTGAATCATACATGGCCCTCATCTTACCAAAAAATATAAATTATAGGCAGTTAATAGTACAAGAAAATATACATTTTACATTGAGCTTCAAAAGTAAATTAATTGTAAATTTGAGAGTTAAGATTCATGAATCAGAAAAATTTCGAACTCCAAATTCCAAGTTTGGCCATAGTCGATTGTTCAAATATGAGAGATAACATGAATCATGATAAACCATGAGTTTACTAAACAAGTTCAAGATATCAAGACTTTAGAAAAAAGACTAACTAAAAAGAGAGTACTAAGATTACTGAAAAAAAGAAACATAGTCTGACAAGCCAACCATAGCCAAAATCAATTACATTAGCAATTAAACAAGTTGCATGCTAAAGCCTCAAACTACATCCTCATTTTCAAGCTTCTCCAAAATGTACAACCAAAAGAAAAATAATATTGTTATTAAGCTTGCGGCCCTCTCCTCTTTTATTTGTCCTCTCTCTCTCTCTCTCTCTCTCTCTCTCTCTCTCTCTCTCTCTCTCTCTCTCTCTCTCTCTCTCTCTCTCTCTCTCTCTCTCTCTCTCTCTCTCTCTCTCTCTCCCCAAAGTGTGACTCCAATACAATAGAATAATTGAAACCTCTACATTTTCTATGAGCTTATTTTGAAGTATGAGAAAGTCTCTAACATAATAAAATAATCTCTTAACTATTATAATCATTCTAGAGTGTAAGAATTTCTCTAACACAATAGAATGATCAAACTCCAAAAATCTTTAAATACGTATTATTTGCATACATATACTTTTAATATTTTATTTATTTACTATTTTTTATCTTTTAATTTTTAAATATACTTATTTACTTATTTTGAAAAATAATTAATTATTTAATTAATTTAATTATAATAAATAATGTAAAGCTTTCAATTAATTTCAACCCAAATAATACAAAATATCAAACTTTTTTTTTAAATTTCAATGTGCTTTGCAAGCTCCATGCTGGTTCAAGCTATATACTCGAGCATAAGTGCTTGCAAAAGACATGATTCTTGAGTATATAAAGCAAGATTTTTTATCACTCTCTTCTATCACTTTCGATGAACAAGATTTTCAATCGAAAAGCTTTAAACCAAAATATAAGCACTATTTGACCATTTCTCAAAATAGTGATGTGGCACCAAATTATATGCCCGAATTTGGGTGGCTATTCAACCATTCTTCATGTAAAAAATGTTTTTTCAATAATGAGACAAAATTTGTAGATTGTGTGAGTTGGCACTCAACCATTGTACTCTTGGTTATAATAATGGATTTAAGTTCCCCATTTCGACTTATGCATTATCTTTTTCATTGATTTTGTTATGTTCTTTATTTCATATCTTGTTTTCCTCTTCTAACTGATATCAATGCAATGGTATCACAAGTACTTGTCAGTTTTGAGCAAGAAGGCAAGAGGATGATCGTGAAGAATAAATGATGATATTAAAACAAGTTTGTCAACTAGTGAGTTTGAAGTGTATATACAGTACGATAACATTCAAAATTGTACTCGTGCTCCATTTTTATAGACTTTGGAGAGGAGTGTGATAACTTTCCCCCATACAAATTGTAAGCCAATCATGTATCTTTATGCATTGCACATGCATAAAGAATATCATGTGTTTCTCTTCATTTTACCAAAAGATCTTAGCATTCTTTTTTTTAATAGCAATGCCATGTGCAATAACATCGAGCAAGATGTTATTTAAGGCTTTGTAGATACTTATGTATCAATTCAATCTAAATTGTATAACTAAAGGCATTGTAGATACTTATGTACATATAATTTAAGTCACTTTAATCCTTTATTATTAAGTGTAGATTAAGTGTAAAATCCTTTTTATATTAGTATTCATCTCAAACTTTTTCAATGATTTTAGTTTATGTTTCTATGTGCAAAGATAACAAGTTCATGCTCTATTATTAGTAGTGACTTTGTTTGTCATGAGAACAAGTTTGTACGTTTGAATAAATTCTAAATAACCAATCCAAGAATAGCAAGTCCTTGACAATTTTGCAAAAAAAGATCATCTAACAATTACCCTTGAAATGGGCTAGGTTTACTAAGATACCAATTGCTCTAAACACTATGTTGTTAGGCTTCACAATTGGCCCTAATACACATTTCATAGCATATATATTAAACAATGTGGCAAATCTTAGTACAAATCTTAGTACATTGATGTAGAGCGTTATAGTATTGTATTCTGAAATAATAGCCACATTGTAATGATGAAACGTAGGAAAGCTTGACCACAAGGAACATTATAATGCACCCAACCATGATACAAACTTAATGTTCAATCATGTTTGCTGAATTAAACTACAAAGTCAGCATATATAGTAGAAATACCATATCTACAAAGAAACTCACATGGCTTTCTGAGTAAAGACTGCAACACAATGCAACCAATCCATGAGATTGCCATCAAGTTTGTTCTGCTCCACCCCCTCTTAGTTTTCCCCTTTGCATCTGCACTTTTCTATATCTTTTGTATATTGAGTTAATAGATTCATTGTGTGTGTGTGTGTGTGTGTGTGTGTGTGTGTGTGTGTGTGTGTGTGTGTGTGTGTGTGTGTGTGTGTGTGTGTGTGTGTGCACGCATGTGTGCGTGCGTGCGTGCGTGTGTGTGTGCGCGCGCGCGTAGCAAGTAAATAAATACAAAACTTGCAACAATATGGACATATTTAGGGAATACTCACAAGGTGCACACGTAGCAAGTAAATAAATACAAAACTTGCAACAATATGGACATATTTAGGGAATACTCACAAGGTGACTTATCAACATTAGAATGTAACCATTACAACAACCTAAATATAAAGAAATAGCATCACTATAAGTAGATGCAAAATGTTTGACATCATAGAAATTGATAAGTGAAATCCATGAAGATAAAAATGTGACAGCTAGGAGGATTCTTCTTGCTCTTTTTCTCACAACCCACACATACACACAAAGTTTCATACAAACTAGCTAAAGCTAGCAAAATCCAACAAAAAAAGAAGTAAATCCATATTTAAGTTTAAAAACTTTATTATTGCCCAATTTCATAAAAATTAGAAAAATCCTAGATGAAAAATGATGTTAAAGTGCACTTATAATAAAGTCTTCCCATTTCGAGGAAAAGTTAGCTAATTGTGCATTAGTAATAACTATGAGATTCTAGGAAAAAAGAACATTCCCACTAAAAGTTTGAGCATTGTGATAACAATTCCATTCGTGTGCACCCACAAATGCTTACACCATTTGACCAATGGCAAGAGAACTTGTTTGAAATTGTTGGCTTGCAATGGTGTGGGAAGCAATGTTGGTCAAAACCTCGCCAAGCTCTGGGTGGTGTTAAAGGTAGAGACCCAACAAAAAGGGACCCGATGGAAATTCAAGCCTAAAGGGACACGCGGTAAAGAATGTGATGTTGTTATTATGCATGGCCACATGGTGCAGAGATTGATGCATCCTATACGTGGATCCAAGAATGGTAGTGTTCAAATCCTGATCAAGTTGAGAGGACGGAACAAAAAAGAGTCATCCAATCCATCCAACTCATCTGTCTAGGACCATTCATGTAAAGACATATGCTAATACAATAGAAAGATATTCAACACATAAGAAGGATTAGAAAAATGTCTAGGACCATTCATGTAAAGACATATGCTAATACAATAGAAAGATATTCAACACATAAGAAGGATTAGAAAAATGTCTACATTTAGTCGAGATGTGTAATAAATATTAACCAAGTGTTCTAGCATTGGTAATAAATTCATTTGTGGGCAAACAATTTCTAATTTGGAAGCAAATAGATATTTTCATATGCTATTAAAGTGTGGATGGATAGCGGCATTAGAAGATGGCAGGGAACATTTGTTTCGGAATGTCATGGGGAAGAAAATAAAAGCATGAAACATTGCCTGTAAATGCGGTATACACGATTGAAAAGGCTGTAGTGAAAATAAAAACATAATTGCAAAACGATCCCGATCCTGCCAGGGGTCGAACCTGGAATCTCCGGTTCCGTAGACCGGCGCCTTATCCATTGGGCCACAGGACCGCCGGTTGAGATAATCGTCCTCTTGTCAAATTATATACTTTTATCCTGTCCAAGCACTAATGAAGTTTTGATGTACAGATTTGCATCGTTCTCGCTTCTTTGTCCATCCAAAGCACATCAAATGTGCGCTTGGGCTTCGCATTGAATGGTAGAGATATCCATTGAATGGGCTTCTGCGTCTTGAGCTCCCCAAGGAAAAAGGTTGCATGCAATGATAACGAAGTAATAATTCATTGCATTGGTGTACCATACATACAGTATATCGTCTCTGATGGCTTTTGTGGGCATAGCCTCATGAAATGATCAGCTACATCATCTAGCCAGAAAAACCATTGCTCCCTAGGGAAAAGCACGACTCTGTGTGTGTGTATTAGGTTTAATCTTATTTGCAAAACATGCCAAAGGTTATTCTTTCATTTTATTACCTGAGTCTTAGACCTTACACTCAAATGGAGTCTTAGACCTTACACTCAAATGGAGAAGCTCTCTTAACATTTTTTAGTGTGTCTTTTCATTCTTATCCAATTTAAAGAGTTATTTACATGGAAAAAGGTAGAAAGTAAACTATCTGAGAAGAACTGAGGGAAGTGTCATTAGAGTGTTGCTAACTAAAGACATAAAATTAATCAAATTTCCACATTCTTTAGCATTACACATTGCAATCAGTTCGTGCATTATTGGTTACATGCCTTTGTTTTCCATGTTTGTTTATTTCATTGTTATATTGTTTTCAACTTAATTTAAGTGTACTTTTCTACACTCAAATCATATACTAAGAAATAGAGGGCTAAGTTGTATATGCCTTTGAAGAAATTTGCAATAACAAAAAAGATGAATGGGGTGCCCTCTTTTCATCCAGTTAAATGAAAGCGTTATTTAGCTAGTTTACTTGTTAAAAAGAGCGGTAATGTGAATGTGCTAGTGAGGTACACATTCTTATGCACATGAAATAGGAAATTGGGGGCCTCATCTTAGTCTCTGCAAATGACTAGAGAATAACTACTTTCACATGCAATGTCATTTGACTATTTGTATATATTCTTAAATCTGTAAATTCAAAATCAAGAGATTTATGAAATTCACATTAGTATGGCTACTTATCAATAGTGTATAATCATATTTCAAAAAAGAAGAACATGGAAAAAAAGTAATTACATATGAACTGGTGGTGCCAAGTACTCCATGAGTACCACACAATATGCATATTGGAGAAATGGCATATGTAATGTACCAATGTTCTTTTTCCTCCCTCACATAACACCCTTTTATTCCACTCATCTTTTAAATTTTGATTAAACTAAATACCAATCTTTTAAAACACTAGTCTCCTCGGCAAATATAGCCATGCGAAGAGGAAGGGTAGAGGATGATGATGGTGATGTTCAACATGGAAAAGGAGATGGAATAAAGGGGAAGATGAGTAGAGATGAGCGAGAAGGAAGGGAGTGTGGAAACATTACCATTGCTTCCCTAGAATTTATAAATCTTCCCTCATTCCCCCTCTTGGTTGAGAGAGAGAGAGGGGGGAGAGAGAGAATGTGTGTGTGTGTGTGTGTGTGTGTGTGTGTGTGTGTGTGTGTGTGTGTGTGTGTGTGTGTGTGTGTGTGTGTGTGTGTGTGTGTGTGTGTGTGTGTGTGTGTGTGTGTAGGATCATTTTCCTCGACCTTTCATTGGCTTTTCTCCTCATTCGGTACCATTCACCAAATTCTAGTGGCACCCAAAAAGGCATAAACATGCAAGAAAGAACCCATGCATAAGAAAGCTATTCCCTATAAACTTGCATCACACAACAAACAAGATCTGAGTTAGAAAAAAAACTAAGATTTTTTACTTTTGCAAATAAAGTGATACAGTGATGCTCTTTGCACCCATGTGCTTCCATATAAAGGTTGGATGGAAATCTAGATAAATTCGAGGTAAATAGCTCCAATCTTGATTGGGTGAATGGATGGTGATGGTTCAAGATGGGTCATCTATTACTTTGTTGCTTTCAGGCTAAGGTTATTTCCCTCCAATCGCCACTAGGGGGTCGCTAGTAGCCACCTAAGAGACCTCACTATAGGCTATCACAAATCATGTGGTGGGGAGACTTGCTTTAGTTGCTATGCCAAACACACACCATACACACAAGAGGAAGCTTACTTAAAAACACAAGAAGAGAGATGGAGGCCAAAACATTTTCTTATTGATTTCTTCTTCTTTCACACACAATACAATGTACACAAAGTATGGATAAGATACAACATAAAGAAAAGTGGCCTATTAAGTCAAACAATGCATAATTGAACTAGCACTATAACTATGACAACTATAGGTATGTACAACAAGCCAAATATAATTAGTGATAAGTCAATGGCCATATGAGGATTATAATAACCACTAATATGCTAAGTGTAAATATACAGACCTATTTAACTAGCCAATCCATCATCAATATCCGTGCATATTGAGCTTGATATCTCAACACTCCCCCTCAAGCTCAAGTGTATCTCTACAACTCCAAGTAAGCTTTAAAATTTTTTAAGCTTCTCTACATCCAATGCCTTTGTGAAAATGTAAACTATCTGATCATGTGTGCTAATATGTACTAAGTCAATCTCTCCTACAATTAGCCTCTCTCTCATAAAGTGATAATGCACCTCAATGTGTTTTGCCCTAGCATGGAACACAGGGTTCCTAGGTAACTATATGCTACTCATGTTGTGACAATGAATGACAACTAGACCATCTCCTGTACATCCAAATCACCCAATAACTTTTGCACCATATGACCTCACATACTACCATAGTAGTACCTCTGTACTCATCCTCTATACTTGATACAACTATAGGTTGCTTTTCGTTTGTAGATCTTCTATCAAACATGCTACCAGCCCAAACTACATCTGTGTATCCAAACATTTGTATATCCTTACTTGCCTCATAAATTGACAAGGCTAATAGCATAACCCAAGTCTCGCCTTGTGATAGCCATGTAAATAAGACTCCCTATTATCTTCTTGAGTATAGTAGGGTATTTTATCTCATCCCTAACATCGGTACTCAACTTTATATTTTACTTAAATGACACTGAAAGAGGCTTACACAATGTCATATGATACTTGGACAATATACACAATCCATATTGCCTTTGGGACAACCATATACCATCATTACATTTGATCACCTCAATACAAAGAAAGTACCTTAGTTCACCTAAATCCTTTATCTCAAACTTCTTCTTCAAAAGGTCCTTAACTTCAGCAATCCCACTATCACTACCACTTGCAGTAATCAAGGCATCCACATAAATAACTATGATAACCAAACTTGCATCTCCCTTTCTCACATAAAATGAGTGATCAGCATTAGAAATATAAAAGACAATGTTGATAAGATACTCTCCGATCTGGTCAAACCATGCTCCAGGTCCATAGAGTGTCTTTTGTAACCTACACACATATGTGGGATGCTCTAAAACTTCATAATCTGCTACCTGCTCCATGTACACCTCTTCTTGCAATTCGCCATACAAGAAGGCATTCTTTACATCTATTTGCTGCAAACTCCAACCTTTGGCTACTATCAATCACACATCTAATAGTTGCCATCCTAGCAACTGGACTGAATGTCTCTTAATAATCTATGCCATATGTTTGAGCACAGTCTTTTGCAACCAGCCCAACCTTATACCTACTAATCGAATCATTTGCATTATGCTTAATTTTTTAGACCTACTTACAACCAATAGCTTTCTTGGCCTTAAGCAATGGTAGTAGATCAAGTCTTATTGGCTTCTAATGAAGCCATCTCCTTATCCACTGATGCATTCCAATTAGCATGACCAGCAACATCCCCATATATAAGCATAATAGTGAGTTGCATAACCTTCAAAACCAAATCCTTTAATAGGATATTTGACCTTACTAGACCTGTGTACCACTGGATCACTTAGTGAATCCTTTGCAATACCATGTGCTCTCTCTAAGCCTGGTGTCATAACCAAAGGAACATTAAGCTTATCATCCAAACTCTCTGGACCACTAAAATTTCCATCAAGTCCCAAATGACTAGTAAATCCATCATTACCATCTAATACTTTCTTCTTCCCTTTGTCTTTGTCTACAACACTAATAGATGTACCTAAACATGTAAGACTGCTCCTTAGTCTCCGAAACCAAGGGCTAACTATAGATGTAGTACCAAATGATATTTTTGGTCTACTAAGACTCAGTGATTCTTTCTTTTCTTTTTGCATATATCTATCATCATCATCATCCAATCCATCACTACTAGATGCATACCAACTACTCATCTCATAAAAAATAACATCCCTGATCACTCTGAACTCCCCTATGACAAGATTATAACAACGATGCCCTTTCTACTTTAAAGAGTATCCAATAAAAGTATATTTTTCAACCTTTGGATCAAGCTTTTTTCACAACTTATTTGGCACAGAAACATATGCAATACAACCAAACACTTTCAAGTGTTACACATCAGGCTTCTTGCCTATGAAGCATTCTTCGGGGATCACCCCATGAAATATAGTTGTGGGAGTTCTGTTTATAATATAGATAGTAGAATGAACTGCTTAAGACCAAAAATATTTTGGAAATTTCTTTTTAGCCGTGAATGCCCGCAGTGTAACTTCTGCAATATGTTTTTTCTCCTTTCTGCAACCCCATTTTGTTGTGGGATATACCTACAAGTAAATTATCTCTTTATCCCATGAGACCTCAAGAAGTCACTTAAATTTCAAGCATGTTTTTGTTTCAAAAACAATCTTAAAAGTTTTGAAGTGCTCAAACACATCCCTCTTTTCTTTTATGAAATACACCCACATCTTTCTTGAACAATCATCAATAAATGTGACAAAATATTTGCTGCCACCAAGAGATATATTTTGTGTAGGTCCCCAAACATTTGTATGCACAACATCAAGTATATTTCTACTCACAACTCTATCATGCAAAAAAGGTTATCTTACCTACTTATCAAACTAACATGCTTTACACACTTTATAAAATTTTGCAATTCTAAAAGCAAGCAATCCTGTAACCAACCCTCTAGACTATATTAATTTCAACCTTTGCACATTTGCATGTCCAATACGTTTGCACCATATTTCAATGTCTATAATCACTTCTTAAACTTTAGCATACATAGTAGTATTCAAAGCAAAAAATCCAACATCCAAAGTAAACATATAGCCAAGTCTACTTTCTTTTATGACCAACCTACACTTATCATTAAAGTGTTTCACAAAATAACCTTTTGCATTAAATCAAACATATAATCCTTGCTCTACCATTTGGCCAATAAACACTAAATTTTTTGTGATGGATAACAAATGTAATATATCTGACAGACCATTCAGCATCTCTCTAAACCATTTAGTATGGCTGGTCATATGATTAGATGCATATGAATCAACATATCATATATCATCATGTGTTTTCTTTCCTATAACAACATTCATCATATGATGCATAATAAACATACACTCATTTTTTTCTTCATTTTGTTGTGAAGACAATGTATAGTCTCCTTGTTGTAAATTACCTCTACAGATATCATTCTTCTTAGCATAACAGTGGAGTGTAATATGACTTGTTTTGCCATAGTAATGACAAAAAATACAAGAATTGATAGAACCTCTATAATGCCATCCACCTCTTCCTCTAGAGCTCCCCCTGCCTCTAAAGTTTTCACAGCCTCCTGAAACAACCTGCATTTCACTAAACTACTCATTTAACTTATTTTACTAGCTATCACCAATATGTCCCATACCATGACCACCTACTATGTCCTCTTCTTGAACTTGAGTAAAATCCTTGGACCTATTCACCGCTTCTTTCATATGATTCACCCTACATTTTGATCTCTTCGGTGATCATGAGAGGGATCAACTCATCAAAAACAAGAAAGGGCTTCCATACATACACAGAAGTGACAAATGATTTTTAGGCCTTATCATTATTAAGTCCACCCAAGGTAGATAAAACCAAATTATTATCATTATCAGACACTGCATCAACAACTGTTAAGGCATCTGCAATGCTTCTTACTTTCAAAACATGCATATTTAATATATACATCTTTCCTTTCTTCAAAGTACTCAACTCTTCCTTGAGTTAAATCTTCAGTATCTTTATATTTACTAAAAACATGTTCTCAAAAAAATTTCAAATTGCATGTGAAGTTTCTACATTTTTAATATATGTCGGCATAGTATTATCAATGACTGCAAATAGCCAATACATTATCTATGTTTTTTGCATTCCATTCTTTCCATGCCTTTAATTTTTCTGCAATCGCAAGATTACTTAGCTCTGGCTTCTTTTTTTCACCTAAAATGAACTCGCAAATGCCTTTTCCAATAAGGAAGTTCATGACACAAAACTTCCATTGTGGATAATTATTCTTGTCTAGCTTCTCATGATGGGGTTTCCACTGCTATTTTCACAAAATTGTAACAAAACAGCATGCAAGTCTTCTGCAACCTTTTATCATTGTGGATAATTATTCTTGTCTAACTTCTCATGATGGGGTTTCCATTGCTATTTTCACAAAATTGATACAAAACAGCACGCAAGTCTTCTGCAACCTTTTATCATAAGTGCATAGTAATACACTAAGTAGTGTATTTCACTCATTGCTCAATAGTACATGTAATATACAAACTTTTTATAGATAAAACTTGTGTTTACTTCCTAGAAAACACCTCAAAACTTATAGATTCAAAATTTGTAACCTATCCACCCACTTTTAATTGATATAACTAAAATCGCAATATACCCTGAAACTATTCTTTATAATCTTACAAGTCTAAAATAGGACTCGAAATGGCCGCATATAGCCAAAAAAGCAAGAGGAAAGCCCTAAAGGGCCAATTTGTAGAATATATAGTACTCTGCTTGAACAACAAATCTCACAGCAATCTGAGATTTTTGTTATGTCTTACTTCCAATGCTACCATAGGCACTATCCAAGAGAAAGAGTGGAAGAATCCTTGCTTCTTTTGCTTCAATTTAGCTTTCAAAACCAACCTCTCTCAATGATGTCACTCTGATACCATATCATAGCTTGCATAGTAGGGGGACTTGCTTGAGCTGCTACATAAACACACATGATAGACACAAGAGAAAACTCACTCAAAAAGGCAAGAAAAGAGATGGAGGCCAAAAATTTTTCTTGCTATTTTCTTCTTCTTGCTTCACACACAATACAATGTACACAAATAATAGATAAGACACAACATAAAGGAAAGTGGTCTACTAAGTTAAACAATGCATAACTGACTGGCACTATAACTATGCCAACTATAGGTAAGTGCAACAAACTAAATATGATAAGTGATAAGTAAATGGCCATGTGAGAATCATAATTACCACCAATGTGCTAAGTGTGGATGTGTTGACCCATCTAACTAGGCAAACTATCATCAATATCTGCATGTGTTGAACTTGCTATCTCAACATGGGCCACCTCCATAATCCCTACAACCCAAAATAAAGGTCTTTGATTCTTGAATGTATTGTGTATTTTCTAATTATCTTATATGTCAAAGTTGTTTTCTATAGAAAGTATTGAACATTTCACAGAGGGATTTTTTTTTTGTTAGTTCACCACCATAGCTTATGGCTCTAAAGTAAAATGTTCTTCCTTGGGTACTGAGCTCTCCATGCCTTTTCTACCCAAGTATTTAATGGAATTTTTATTTCCTTCTTGAAGTCTAAATAAGGGCTCAAATTTCTTCTCAAGAATTGTATAAAGTTATAAAGTTCTATCTAGACCTTGAAATGGTCATTTCCTATCATGTGATCACGTGCCACATTAGTTTTATGTTCACATAGTTCTTTCCAACATTCCCAATTTGCATTGGATTGGACATTAGTTGTGGGGAGAAATCTTTTGCCCTTTGTTCATCCCATTGATAGAATACCTAATACATTGCCTCATTTTCTAGGTTATATGTATCCTTCTAAAGATGCATATGGCTCTCATGGAAGCCCATGCTTGAAAGGAGTTGTTCACATTTCTTAATGCACATATTTGAAAGCAATGTAAGCTTGATAGAGTAAATGTAAACTTATGACTTTATTAAGAATCTATGTCCCTGTAAGCAATTTACAAATATGTGCTCTTTTCAATGGGGTGTGCAAGATGGTCTCCCAATGTGGATATTCTAATTCTTGAGTGCACCATTTTTGTTTTGCTTTTCTCCAATGATTAGGTCCATCATCTTGCTATTCATTTTCTTTCTCCACCCAAGTTCACAACATGCATTTGAAGCCCTTTGACTCAACAATCAAATGTCACTCCATTTCAAATGACCCAATGCCTTCTAAAACAAGTTGCTCTCCTTTGTGTTGTGATTCAATAATGATTGGGATGTTTGTATTATTGAAAGTTCCATTTTAGAGTCTCATGGCTCTCATTGGATACTTATTCTATACCTATCATTAATAAAGCATTCTCAAACTAGATATGCCGAAAGCCTTCCCCTGAGATGATAAATTCCTTATGTGTTGTAGAGCTTTGTTGTAATACAGATACATTCCATTTTTTGGTGTTTTAATATTTGTGTCTAATCTGATCTTAATATAAATAGAGTCTCCCCTCCATATTCTCTAGACTCATGTTATAAATATACACTATTGTAACTTGCACCCTCCTAAGATCCACAAACCATTGTTGAATGCAATGTATTAAAAAACAAATATATCTTTTTTCATTGTCTTTGTAAAAGATATTAAATCCTTAGTATGCTTGTAGTCTCCCAAAAGCATCATGATTGCCAAATTTTTCTTTTGTCACTCTTTTTAAAGTGTACATGGTCTACGAAGAACAAAATTTCTTAGATTATGTTGATGAAGATTCTTTGCCTCCATCTTGTTGATTGTTTTGTATCCTTTCTTACTATTTGAAGCATTTTCACATTATCACATGCCTGCGCAACCATAGCTTCCATCATTGAAGCTTGTTTTCTTCACCACTTGCTTGGACTTGTCGTAGGCTTGTGTAGGCCTATTGTAGGCCTTCATTGGGCTCTTGATTATCCCCTACCCACCCTGATTTGGCCCCTCAAGTACAGCAGCATGCTCACATTTTATTTGCGCCTGTTTGTAAAAATGGCTCAAAAATCACTCTTTTTGTCATATCTTGGGCATTCGAAACCCGATTCAGGCGAGGTAAGCTCTGGACGCGATGCTAATGTTAAATTTGTCAAATTCTGATGACAAAATATTCTGCAACAGATTTCAGGTTTGAGACAACATGTATTCGTATGCCTATGGCTTATGTGATGCTTCTATTGATGTCTATTGATATCAGATCACTTGTGGATGTTATGCCTCTTATGTGAGATGCATTTGGATCTGATTTAGCTCAGCCATTGTCTGTTTTGAAAAGTCCCAGATCTGTCCAAAACAGGGCAGCCACCTGTTACTTCAATTTTATACTTACAGGTCTTGGCATTTGATGCCTGATTATGCCCGGTTGGTGCCTATACATACGAGAATGTATGCATGTGGTTTGCCTATGGATTTGAGCTTGGATTGAGCATTGATTTGCTCACTTTAAAGAGGTTATGTGCTATTGGAAACTTTAGGGCTGAAGCTATTTAATGATTTGCCAGGTTATGCCTATTGCGTACAGGGTGCTCCCGATTACTTTGGTTGATCTATTCACGCATTTGGATGATGCCACATGGTGCTTCTATGCTCCGAAATTGTTTTGAGCTGAGATTAGAGCTCGATTTTATGGTTCACTATCACTTCCTTGCAGCAGGCATTTCACTATCATGGCATGGTTTATGCCTAGGCTACCCAGTGCGGGTTATAATGTCTTGGTGAATGCTTTTGGTTGGTTGTGGATGGCAGTTGTTTGAGCCTCATCTCGACACTCATTTGAGTATTCCCTTGAGCATTTGGAAATTGACTTGGATTTTTCCGTTACGACTTAGCTTTTTCCATTACGACCTTGGATGTTATATGGGATTTGATGCTCTAATTATGGATCTTGGCTATCACTTAGATGCACTTACAGGTATTGATCACTGAACTGCTCCCTTGTTTTGGCAGTTGCCTATTGAGTTGTGATTGCTCATTTGCATTTGATATGCGGGATACTTACTGATTAATGGACTTGGATAGTGCTTGGTATTTATAGTTATGGTCATCTTGCTTCTCTGTTGTATGGCATCTATGCTATTTGGGCTGCTATTGCTCGTGTATGTTAGGGAGCAATTGATATTTATGGCCACCCCTGTATGCACATGGTCTGCTGCTATGTATTTTACAGAGCCTCTTACCTGGATACTTTTACACATATATTTGGGATTTTATTGGAGCTTGATTCTTGCAGGTTTATTTGCCACATGCCGTTCTTGGCTGGACATGTATGTCAATACATGGTATGAGACACTGCAAAGTTATGTATACTCCTATGTTTCGAGGATGCTTATGCATTTATGGCTCCGAGGTATGCTTATGCTTTTATGGACGTGAGCTAGAGTGGTTGGATATGTCATGCTTTTGTCTGCTAGGCTTGTTCCTGTGGGAGCTTTTGCATCTGTGGTTGATGCCTTTGTGTTCTCCCCTTCTGGTTTGGATGAGTCCCCTTTGCAATATGCTATGACGACTTCTAGCTCTTCTAGTCATGCAGACAGTCCTCTTGATGAGCCTATTCTCTCTAATGAGAGTTCCCTTGATTCTTTGAGCTCCTTGGATGTATTGGACATCCCTACTCATGCTATTACAGAGCAGTTGTCCTCTTCTACAGGTTTTACAGGTTCTGTTTGCTTTCATTGTGGAAAGATAGGGCATGTGAAGCGTAAATGCTTCAACTGGATTAGAGAGCAAAAAATATTGCGCCGCACTAGACATGAGAGCAGAGTCAGTGATACAGTAGGTGAGACCATTGTTGATAGTGGTATGGTGCATGTAGTTACTCATGATGATGCAGCTGAGCCTAGACTCCTGGCATCGTGTTACCCTGCAGATTACTTGCTCAGTGATATGGCCTATACCTTTGATTGGCTTTTAGACATTATGGCATCTTGTCATCTTACTCCGCATAGAGTTTGGTTCTCTTCTTACAGGGAGGTTGACAGATGTATTTCTTTGGGCCTTGGGCAGGATTTTCATGTTATTGGTACAGGGGATATACACTTGGCTTTACCAAATGGATCTTCTCTTATGCTCCATGATATCTTGCATATACCTACGCTCAGTAAGAGGATCTCTGTCTGTCTATCGCATGGTGCAAGATATTATGTCTCTCTTGGGAATACTTCATGGAATTGTCGCAGATACCACATGCATTGTTATGGCATTGTCGCCTAGGCCATGTACGACACACTGAGATGGATGCTTTATGTGATATAGGCTTATTGCTTGCTCTTCCCCATGCTACTTGCCCTCATTGTACTCATGGTTTGTGCAAAGCCTCTTTGGCTTATGGCGATCGTGTGAGACATGCTCCTCTAGATCTAGTCCATGTTGTAGTATATGGACCTATGCATTCCCGGTCACTTGGTGGAGCGTCATATCTTGTGACCTTCATGGATCATGCTACCCACCGTGTTTGGGCTTACCCTTTGGTATGGATTGAGGATGTTGTTACTATGCTTGAGAGGTTTATGGATTCTGCTGGTAGCAGGCCTAGATGCTTACAGATGGATTAGCAATATGGCATTGATTTCTTATGCCCCCGGTATTATGGGATTGCTCATGGCATGTGCCTGACCTTACGGGCAAAGGTTGCTGCTATACTTACCACAGTTGGATTGTCTTATGGCTTTTGGGCTGAGGCCCTTATGACGGTAGTCTACTTGGTTAACAGGATGCCATGCTTGACTTTGGATGATATTACCGCATGAGGCATGGAGTGGCATGAGACCCTCCTATGATAACTTGAGGATATTTGGCTGCTAGGCCACTATCAGTATGCCACATGAGCCTATGTCACGCAGATGTCTTCTCCTTGGTTATGGAGATGGTGACTTTATGACTTACAGGTTTTGGGATTTGGATGCCCAACAGGTTTTAGGCAGTCGTCACGCTGTCTTTAATAAGACACAGACACCTCTCAGGCCTCTTGATGCGCGTTTAGTGCGCTTTATGGTTGATTCTACAGTCGTATGTCAGTCTTCCACTTTGCTAAGGCCGCATATTGTCTTGAGACCCCGTCTCCGGGATGTTGGCCCTCTTTCAATGATTGACTCTGGAGAGTTTGGATGCTCTTCACTGTCTTGTATGCGCCATGCTGATGCTATGCGCTACTCTAATGATGATGATGTACAGCCTTGCACTCATGAATTGTGATGGATTGCTCCGTTGTATGGAGCTGCGGGATCACTTGCCTCCTGGATGTCTTAGACTCGGAGATTCCCGACACTTATTGCACAGCTCGCTTTCCGATTGGGCGTTGGGTGAGATGTCATGATTCCTTACCCTGTCTCTTTACAGGCAAAGGTTGCTTCTATGCTTACCACAACTAGGTTGTCTTATAGCTTTTGTGCTGAGGCCCTTATGACTGCAGTCTACTTGGTTAATCCGACGCCGTGTTTCTCTTTGGATGTTATTACTCCGCATGAGACATGGAGTGGCATGAGACCTTCCTATGATCACTTGAGGATGTTTAGCTGCCAGGCATCTGTCAGTATGCCACATGAGCCTATGTCACGTAGATGCATACTCCTTGGTTATGGAGATGGTGACTTTACAGCTTACAGGTTTTGGGATTTAGATGTCCAACAGGTTCTACGCAGTCATCATGCTGTTTTTTATGAGATGCAAACACCTCTCAGGTCTCTTGATGCGTGTTCAGTGCGCTTTATGGTTGATTCTACAGTTGTATATCAGTCTTCCGCTTTGCTGAGGTTGCATACTATCTTAAGACCCCGTTTGACTTGTGTCCAGGGATGCTGGTCCTCTTTCGATGATTGACCTTGGAGAGTCTATATGCTCTTTGGTGTCTTTTATGCACTGCGCTAATGCTATGCACCACTTTGATGCTTTACAGCCGTACACTTATGAATTGTGTTGCTTGCTTCATGGGAAGCAGTCATGGATTGCTCTATTGTCTAGAGCTATGGGATTGCTTCTCTCCTGGATATCATGGACTCAGGGATGCTTGACTCTTCTTGTGAGGAGGTTCCCGCCACTTACTACACATCTCGCTTTCCGATTGGGCGTTGGGTGTGATGTCACGATTCCTCACCCTATCTCTTTTCTTTTCTTTTGTTTTTTCACTTCCTGGCCCATTGGCCTTTTAGTGGGAGGTTGTTGGGGTAATAGGCCCTTGGGCTTGCCCGTGATAGTGACTGCCCATATTCTTTATTCATATATATATATATGAAAGTGCAATAAGGCTGTCATAACATTGTTGACAACACCTACATTGTTTGTGCTCTTCTCTCCCACGTCTCCTGCATCCCTTTCAATGAGTGACCTTTGTCAGCATATCCACAATCACCATGATTGAATTATACCTTCCTTGAACAAAAGTTAAGACAACTACAAAATCCATACTAATGAACTCCTACTTCATCTATGGAATGTCAAGTGGCTGGAGCTTGCCTGGCATTTTGAGACACTCAGCTTTTCACTCACTGGCAACTTAAGCATTCAGTAACATATCTGACTACATCGTGCTTCATTCTTTTCTAGTAGTAACTTTTCCTGAATGCATTAAGAGTCTTTGCATAGCAAGGGTGTCCTGAGAATGGTGAGTCATGGGCTTCCCATAATATCTTCTTTTTTAGCACTTAACTGAGAGGTTTGTAGAGCCTTGTCCTGAAATAGGCAAGTCCATCATCCACAGTGAAGTTTTGGTATTTGACTCTAAGCTTAGGATCAGTGTCCTTAACTAGGATTTCTCTAAGCATTAGGTGATACTTAGGATCCTTTTCAACCTCTTCTTTGGCTAGCTCAATGACTGGATTGCTAGGCATCAATATCATGGTAGCTAAATTCTCTCCTTTAGATGGCTCTTCCATGATAAGTGCATTCAGAAAAGCTTTATGACTTAATGCATCAGCAATCACATTCTCTTTTCCAGGTCTGAACTTGATTTCAAAATCAAATTCTTGCAAGACTTCAATCCACCGATGATGCCTCATGTTGAGGTTTGGTTCAATAAAGATCCATTTGAAACTTTTGTGGTCAATGACCAAAGTAAACTTGCTTCCAAGCAGATAGTGTCACCACAATTTGAGAGCATGGATCACAACTAACAGCTCAAGATTATGGGTGGAGGAAATCCTCTCATGGATTTTCAATTTCCTTGAGGAATAGGCTATTGGATGACCTTGTTGCATAAGCACACAACCTAGTGCAAGAGAACTTGCATCTATTTACGACCTCAAACTCTTAACTTGGTACCTTTAAAATGGGTGTTGTTACCAAACTTTTCTTTAGCTGCTCAAAACTGGCTTACTCAATGGGCATCCACAAAATAGCAGTTTGCTTTTTTAGCAAATTAGTAAGAGGTGAAGCTATTAGGGCATAATTGTTTATGAAAAATCTATACCATCCAATCAGCCCTAAAAATTTTCTCACTTCCTTAACTATCGTTGGTGGTTGCCACTCTTGAACATCTCTAACTTTGGATGGGTCTACAGAGATTCCTTCAGCAGATACTATGAATCCAAGATATTCCATCTGTCTTTTGGAAAAGGCACACTTCTTTTTCTTCGCATAGAGCTTGTGCATCCTCATTGTGTCCAGCACAATGCGCAATTGCAACTCATGGTCTTCATCTCTCTTGGAGTATGTTAGGATGTCATCAAAGAAGACTAGGACAAACTCATCAAGATAAGGTCAAAAAATGTCATGCATTAATCTGTCAAATGTAACAAGGGCATTAGTTAGACTGAAAGACATTACAAGAAATTCAAAATGATCATATCTGGAATTGAAGGTAGTTTTGGGAATATCTTCTTCATTGATCCTTATTTGGTAAGAACTAGATCGGAGATCAATCTTGGAAAAGATTTTCGCCCCTTGTAGCCTATCAAATCGGATACTTATTCTGGATTGTTATCTAGTTTGTCCTCCGATAATCAATGCAAAGGCTGAGAGTTCTGAACTTTTTCTTTTGAAACATTACTAAGGCTCCCCATGGCAAATTACTAGGCCTGATGTATCCTTGATCCCATAACTACTTGAGTTGCTCTTTCAGGTCAATTGTTTTAGGGATAGATATTCTATATTGACTCTTAGCGATTGGAGTGGCTCCTGGTTCAAGTTTGATCTCGTGATTGACTTCTCTTCGAGGTGGTAGTTCAGTCAGCTCTTCTCGGAAGATTGCTTCAACCAATATGGCTTTCCCTCATCTTGATTATTTTGCTCAACCTTATTTAATTTTATGAGATACACAAGTAATCATTTTCTTAACCCTTTTATTATGCAAGATGAATTGGCTAGTTGAACCTTGGGTTTTCCTGCCTCACCTTGGGTCATCACTTTTTCCCCCTTTAGATTTTGAAAAGTCACCTGGCCTTTTCTACACTGAATATGTGCGTCATTGGGGATTAGCCAATCCATACCCAATAGACATTTGTAGGCCCCTAAATTCATGATCCTAAATCCCATTTCCGAGAGATTGCTTCCCAGGCTAAATGTCACTTTGCAAGTTTGATGAGTAGACGTGATTTCTTTTCCATTAGCAAGTTCCACAAGCAACCTAGATGTAGGTATTGTGTCTATACCTAATTTCTTGGCACACTTTGGTGACATGAACAAGTGTGTGCTTTCACAGTCAATTGGCATTTTAAAGGATTGACCATGATGTTCTATTGGTGTTTGAATCACCAAAAACTAGCGATTTGGGCCTTCTTATGGAGGGTGGTGTGAATTGATGCCCTCTCCATACCAACTTCCATAGTTGGGTTTCCTTCTTCTTCAAGCTCTTTAAGAATAACAGCATTTGCTTTTCCTTTTGCAACTGAAGCTTGGTTCTGACCTCTGTAATGTCCTTGGCGAGGAATTTGGCCAAGCGTTCAACACCATTTTTTAAAGTAGCCTGGCTCATTATAGTGGAAACACCTAGGTACTCCTGAATTACTTCCTGTAGGTATGAAGTTTTCAACTACATTTGTTTTGGCCATCTTTCTTTGACCAGGTGAACACTTACCTTGGACTCGCTTTACATAGCCCCGTAAAGTCCCTTTGTTTTGATTTTAGAGCCTATTATTCCTTGGCTTTGACTGAATCTCCTGAACAAGAGGTGCTACATGAATCAAAGCATCTTGCTGATCAGTTGGGCACATAGATTCAGGGCATGTGTTCAGTGGAGCACTCAATCCGTGACAAAACTTAGACACCTGCTGAGCAATAGTCATGGAAGGCGCATATTTAAGTAGTGAGATAAACTTTGAGTAATATGCCTCCATGCTCATTCCCAGCTGTCTTAAGTTAAATAACTCATTCATTTTTTGCGTGTGATAAGCTAATAGCAAATATCGACCACGCACAGCTTATTTCATCTTTTCCCAAGTAATAGTTGTCTCAACAAGTCCTTGGTCTTTACACCATTGTTTCCACCACATGCATGCCTCACTAGTCAATTTCATCTTGGCAATCATAGCCTAATTAGCAAGGGTAGTTCCTGTGGCAGTAAAGTAGTCCTCCATGGTCTCAATCCAAATCTCTACCTCAACTTCAACATCTTTGCCCTTGCCATCGAATTCCAGTGGCTTAACCTACTTAAGGAGATACTTCTTCTCTTGAATTTCAATCGAACTAGTGGCGATAGTTGTATTACCCTAGGTTATCATAAGTTTCCTGAATTAGTTTAACACTTAAAATTTTCCATTTCATTTTCACATTAACATATCTTACTAGTTTTGTAAAACAATGATGGGCCAAAGAGCACAATATTTTCCAAAATCTAGTCCCACTGTTATCTTTTATTATCAGTAGCCGTAAGGTATGATTTTTACAAATAAGAGATATTAACAAATCGCAGATGTTTACAAGTAGAGATACATCAGCATTGATAGGTTAGGTGGATGCTATGTACAATTTCAAAAACAAGATATCAATATATCTTTTTTTATCAAGGATGGATATCAATTACATTCATATAGAAGAAAGTAGGTCGATTGCTATCTATGTCCACAAATCTATACAGTGGAAATGGCATATCTAGAAAACCATGGATACGGTAATCTCAATACTTGCGATGTCCTTGGATTATAATCCTATCAGCTAGGATTACCTTCAGTACCTTGTCATAGACATAACAGTCTAGACATATCTACCAACCATCGATAATCATAAGTGGATTCCTTCTAGGGACAAACAAAAGATAAAGGTCTTAACTACTTTTAAATTTCCATCCATTCAAGACATTTAAGATTAATTTGCATATTGAAGAATCGATGGGCCTCAATGTAACAGTAACACTCACCCCATAACCATCTTCTTTCATGATTCACAGGGGATGGATCTCGTATAGGCGATTGAATATCCTCATCATTTCTCTTCTCCACTCATCATCTCCGTGGAGTTTAGTGCAGATGTATACATTGCTCTAAAAACAAGAAACTAGTTTCGGGCTTCATTATTCTACCAAAGTTTATCCCATAACAATTAGTAGGCTGATTATTACTTAGAACACTTGGTCTTAAAATCCATAGATATTTTTAATTTTAATTATGCTCTGATACCACGTGTCACATGCATGCCTAACAATTTCTTGGCAACACATTTTAGTGGTTCATTGGGGAACTATCCTAGACGGCTTTGCCCGGCACTCGCGAGAATGTACGAGGTCTATCGTCTAGGTTTCCCAGAGTCCACCCCATAACGAAAGGTACTAGCCATCCCCACGAGGATCAACATGCAAGCTAGGGGTCCTAATTTGACGAAACTGAGGTCTCAATACATCAGCTAACTCCATCGGAGATGTCCCACAATGGTTTATCATCCAACTAGAGCGATCGTAGTTACCCTTGGTTCATGGAGTGTAACACTTTTTTCTAGTAAATGGTTAGAATTCAGGAAACCCTAAATGGAGTTCTGGCATAGCCGTCGCACCTTTCCCCCTTTTAAGACCTAACCCTAGGTAAGTCAATGCTCGGCTCTACCTAATTTTTCCTAATTAACGTTTCATTAAATCTCTTGAGAGAAGCTCCCAACTTACCAGGACCACCCATCCGTAGGATGGATCCATCAGGGATCTCACCCACTTGCTTCCCACAAATGGTTTTCTTTAGTTTATAATTACCTATCACATTAAGTTATGGCATATAAAAGCACCTTCGTTAATTAACCCGTTATCATAGGTTTCTTTGCATAATTTTAGGACACAACGCAAAGACAGAGAAAATAATCTTTTGGCAAAACATGTTTATTTATTATCTCACAAAGTTATTTACAATGATTTTCCCCTTCTGCCTACACAAAAGATAAACCTCTGTTCACCGAAAAATCCCTTCTATCTGCGTAGAAGAAAAGAAACCCTCCAAGATTTTCATCCCTTCACTAGTACTTTCGGGGACTCCAGGATCCTATCCTGATTTGTGTGAGGGTCGGCGGGCAATTCCTAGGAGTGATCGAGAGGTTTACGACCAACAGAGTCCCCCCTAGCACTCCCGCCTCCTCCTGCCTAATGGGTTCGTCACATGAGCAACCTCTCACCATCAGGGCTAGTCCAAAGCTCCTCGCAGTGGTACAAAACAATCCGCCTTGGAGAAGGGTTCCACATCTAGTCGTGGGAGAGGAATAGTGTGATCTTTTCTCTTATTATCATGATTATATATTTACAATCAAATCTAACTATTGCTGCAAGCACAATCAATCTTTCCTGTGCAACCATCAATACGTGTGCAAATAAAAAAGGAACAGCATGAAGTGTTTTTAGTATAAGAAGTAGCCCTACCCAAATCTGGGGTTTCTCTTTTAAGGTCCCACCTTATTCTTAGGGTTTCGCCTCCTACTTGCAACTCTTTTTCAGGATCTGTAAGTTATTTCGCGAATCTGATTAATTATGAGAAGTCTATTTTATCATTATGAAAATTTTAATATTTCTTCCCTAAAAGATAATATGGGATTTATCCCTATAGTGGTAGGCAATTCATGCGTTGTTCTACCCTAACTTGCGCTTAATAGAATTTCAAATGCTTTTTCAAGTCTGTTTAGACTTTACAATTTGTATTGACAAATTCTTATCAATGTCCAACAAGTCCTACACACTTTCGATATCTATTTAATTTTCTGATAATACTGACAATTTTAGGGTTATCAAGTATTTCATAGTTGTTTTTGCTTCAACATTCTCCGTATTTTAGGTTAGGATATCTTCTTGATTTATATATTGGTCAACTCATGATATTGACACTCTTGCTAATATAATCATCAATATTAACATTACATGGGTTTTTAGTAAGAAAATAATTTTTATTTTATTCTCTCATATTCTATGGTTTAATCTACAATGTCTGGCCATTTGCTGAACTTTTAACGTTATCTAAAAAGATCAATTTTCTTTTAGTTATGCCCCCTAAGTGCAATACTGATTGTTTTTGTGAGATTTTTATTCCAGACAATGCAAAAATCATAAGTGTAATTTTTCTTTCATCTTTCAGACAATGAATTATATTTCCAAGTACCTAATTTATGTGCATCTAATATATATATTTCTATACAATTTTTTGTTGATTTAATGCATTTATTATTTCATGATAATATCTAAATGATTTTCCATAAATTATTATAAAAATCATATGCATGTGTTTATTATCAAAAAAATGAAATAGAGATAGTCACTTTCATGGAAAATTTTTAAAATATTCCCTTCCCTAACAATGTCTACTATTTTTATGTTATTGTGATCACATGTGTCTTTAACTAAATAACAATAAATATCACAAAATAAACCATAATTCAAATATTTTCTTAATCATAGACATATAATAATTTTCCAAGTGAAAGAGTCTTTTTATTGAATATTTAATTATTATATTACTTAGGTTATTTTCCTACGCTGCAATTTATATGCATTTTCATTAGAATGAGTTTATAATTGTTTAAAGTAAAATAAAGTGATAAGCTTACAAAACATTAATTTATTCCAAACTGACAAGATGTTTACCTCTCTCAGCTTTGCTGTGACGGGGGTCTCGCCAATTCCTACCGCATCATTTTCTCCATCGACCACGTTCCTTGCTTCAAATGTGCTTTTTAAATTTATGTGACCTTGCAGAGCCATCGAATTGTGACCAAAACATCAATCATATAAAGTAAACCAAATGGTAATGAACTCCCAATATGTCACCAAGGATGAAATCATGGTTTGATGTCAAGGACACTACCTCTTTTTGGTATAGCACACCTCAAAATTAGTTTTTTGTTTAGTCTTATTTGGATTTCTTTTTCCTTATTTAAAAATTTATTCAATTTGTATCAATTTTTCTTTCACCTTCCCATAATGATTTTCTTACATTCTCTCTCTCTCTCTCTCTCTCTCTCTCTCTCTCTCTCTCTCTCTCTCTCTCTCTCTCTCTCTCTCTCTCTCTCTCTCTCTCTCTCTCTCTCTCTCTCTCTCTCTCTACCTTCCATTGCATGTTTTGAAGCTAGTTCCCTCTCTATACTACCCATGAATTAATTCAACATCCATAGATAATCTGCATGGCAACTTCTCATTTCACACAAATAGGTGTGATGAGAATATGGAAGGTGTTCCTTGCATCACTATTATCCAAGGCATTGAATCCACAAATCATACTATGTAAGGGAATCAAAAATCCTTGGGATGGAAAAATATCTCAGTAAGATGGCGTCTATGCATGACTACTAGGCTACTAAGAAAGGATAACATAGAAGGAAAGAGAAAGAAAGCAATAAGTTGAAAGAACTATCTTCAATGGACGAAGCAAAGCCAAGAAAGCATATACGTTCAAATATGGAAATTTTTGGTATAAGCAAACAATAGGACTTACAATAGGTTTCCAGAGGGAGTTATTCAAATAACTCTTGCTTCATTTGACTTTTCAAGATCTACAATCATCACAATAGGTAAGGTTGAGAGTGCTCTTCTATCTAATATTCGTAACACAGTCAGCTAGCTCAAGGTGCCCTACTCCACACATGAGCTCTTCTCAAAGAGATATTTTTTGAAGATGGTACTAAATAAGGCCAATGGCACAACACAAATAAACCATATAAGAATAGTAGGTCTTTTAGGTGTTTACCAAAGAAACATTGCTACACTTTGTTGTCCTCTTGAGATTAAAGATGAGGAGGAAGTTTTGCCATTGAGTGCCTATCAAAGACAATTTCCTCGACGTAACATCATCACAAGTGACGTAAGAGATCTAGTGTAGCATAAAGACTCAAATTTTTGTGTGACAAAAAGGATGTATGTCGAAAGAGGATTGGATGAAAAGGTGTTGTGAAGCATCCTATGCATCTTCTTGATGACTCTTAGATTAAGTTGAACCATTTCTAGTCTTTTGTTCCTCTATTTCATGTCAAGTGTGTTGTAGTCTACATATAGTACATTATAGCATATCATTTGCTTCCTATAGATACATTTGGTATAAGAGAACTTATAATGATATATGAAGGTACTTGAATTGTGCCATGTACTACCCTATTCTTCCATGTTAGGTACTCACTAGCACTTTTCATCTAAATGGAGTACCACATAATAATCTCTAGAGTCCATCTACTCTTTACTTTGACATAAGGCACATCATAGAGCATTCCATTTGGTCTTGGTACTAGTACATTCCTAGTGTTGTGCCAAATTGGGAATATAGTACCATCATAATATTGTACACTACCAAATAGAGGGACAAAATGGCTCTACTAGTCTATTGTATATCAAAATATAGTACCAAAATGCTTGCATAAAGTTTCAAACTAATAATGTACAATAGTACCAAATGGATCTTGTACTCTAGTACATTCCCTAGTATAGTACCAAAAGGATATTGTGTAGCACCAAAAGCTTCTATGAAATGCCAAATTAAAAATACACAGTATCAAATAGATCCAATACTGCATTCCATGGTATAATACCAAAAGGGTACTATAAAGTACCAAATACATATTTGAAGTATCAAATTGGTATTGTACAATACTCTGTCATATTTCCTAGCACTATACCAAATGGTTCTATAAAGTAACAAAATGTTACTATGCATTATCAAAAAGGTCTAATACTCTAGTTCATTCCGTAGAACAATACCAAAAGGATACTACAAAGGTTCAAACACTACCAAATAGGGATGCCAAATGACTCTAGTACTCTTATATTTCTATAATAATACCAAATGCTTGTGTAAATTTAAAAATTGGTACTTTCTAGTACAAAATGGCTCAAGTACTCTATTATATTTCATAGCACATCACCAAAATTCATCTATAAAGTAGCAAATTAGTTCTATACACTATCAAATTGGGTCTATCTATTATAAAAGGCAGTACAAAGGTCTCATACTCTGTTATTTTTTCTAGCATGGTACGAAAATGTTTCTATAAAGTACTACATTAGTTTTATGTAGTGCCAAATTGGTCTTGTATGAAATTGAATAGGGTTACCAAATGCGTCTACTACTCTATTAAATTTCCTATCATAGTACAAAATTTTCAATATAAAGCCTCAAATTAGTACCATAAAGTTTCAAATTGGTATAATAAGGTACTAAATTGATGGTGTAGATTTCCAAAATTGTAATGTATAGTACTAAATAAGGCTAGAAAAATACTATAACATAGTACCAATGACTATTTTAAATGAAAAACTAACCTCATGAGTTTCAATGTTTAATGTCATAGGTTGAGTTGTACTAGAGATTTAAGAGGGCCCATCTAGAAGTATAAATATCTCTTAGATGCTTTGAGACATTAATAATTTACTTTGTTTGAAAATTTTAGGAGTACTATATATGTTATTGTGTATATAAAATCCAAATGATATATCTTAAGGAGGCATTTAATTTGATGAGAGAAAATAAGTTTGGGCACCATGATTTCATCAGTTGTAGAGATGATGATCCAAGCTAGTCTATGGAAAACCAATCAATATATCATAGCATCACTGATATGTGGGAATCACTTATGTGTCCATTGAGAATACCATGCAAGACAATGCATGTTTGGGGATCATGGTAGATTTGGCATTAATAGGTTGACAATGTGTTCTAATGAAACTTCTATTGGATAATAGGGGCATGACTATGAATATCTTCATGGGTATCTCAATGAGAAGAAAAAAAATATGCATGTAGATATTAGAAGAAAAGAAAGAACTTGGTATTGCAATAAATGAGAAGCTCTACTTTTATAAGCATGTTCTTATCTCATCTTAAGTGCTTCATCAAGCCTAACAGTTGGTAGATAGTAATTTAAGCAGTGCTTGATGAACTTTCCATTTGATGTTGTTGTTCTACCTATTGACTTTGTAAAGAATCACTCATTTAAGATGCAGCACAATATACAATCCATGCACTTCACATGGGAAGGTAAGGGACATCCAATAGGCTTAACATCTAGCATATGGAAGCACTCAAGGACCTTCTATATGTACTTCTGTGATAAGTAAAGGAACCCCTGGGTGTGATCACACATGATGCACATCCCAAGAATATGTGAGGCATGCCCCATGTGCTTTATCTCAAATATCTTCTTGAGCTGAGTTTTCAAAGTATCCACCTCATCATGAGCTCTCCCAACAATCAACAGATCATCCACATAAAGTACCAAGATAATAAGGATCCCATCATGAGCCTTCTTCATGTAGAGACACAGATCCATATCACTGTGGGAGTAAGATTGCAACCGCATAAATACATCAAATTTATGATACAATTCCCTAGGTGCCTACTCAAGTCCATAAATGCTCTTTCTTAACTTACATACCAAGTGTTCCCTGCTCTTTTCTTGAAAGCCCTTAAGTTGCTACATATAAATCACATCCATCTAATAAAGATCTAGATCTAACTAAGCAAACAAAGAGGACCAATACTAAGCGTAGGGTAGTCATCTTGACTACAATAGAAAATACCTCATCAAAGTCAATGACATGCTTCTACTTAAAACCCTTAGCAACCGAACTAGCCTTATATGCTAGCTTGGGGAGTCTAGGGATACTCTTCAACTTGTACATCCACTTACATGATAATGCATGTTTTCAAATGGGTAAAGAAACCGAATCCCACGAATGATTTTGAGTCATATTTTGACTACATGCTCTCTCCCAAGAGTGACTATTACCGCTACACATGGCCTCATCATAGGTAAGAGACTCACCTGTATTTATCACCATAACATAATCCATGAAGGGCACAAATTGATAAAGTTGATATTTATCTCTAGTAGACTGGTGCAAAATAAACTATGGGGCCTATACATCCTATCTAACATCATGGTCATGGGCCATTAGAGCATCAGTTGTCATTGCAGGTCATTTAGTTAACTATACAGTAATAGGAGGCTCCTCTTGAAATATCACCTTGCATATCTTGAATAGCTACACAAGCTACTTCTACATTTTCTCTTCGTGGAGGACATATCATGGCTGTAGATGATCTTTTGAGCTTGCAAATCCCATAGATGATATCCCATCTCACCTACATTCCCATAACCAAGAAATATGCATTTTATTGACTTAGGATCCAACTATTGCATTTGTCCTTGGAAACATGGCAAAAAGCCTCACATCCAAAAAACACACAAATAAGCATATGATGTAAGTTTTCTAGACCATACCTCCTTTGTAACATGACTATCAATAGAAATGCATGAGAATCAGTCTAATAAGTATATGGTAGTAGCAATTCCCTTGGCCCAAAAATGTTGCGGTAAGCCTACCTAGCTAAGTATACCACAAAATCTCTCCTAAATCATTCTATTTATGTGCTCTACAACACCATTCTGGGTGGGGTGTAAGGGGTGATCAACTGATACTTAATACCCTACTCATTGCAAAATTGCTCAAATGCTTTGGAGACATATTCACCCCCATTATCTAACCTTAGGTATTTCAGCCTTTATTTAGACTGATTCTCAACAAAGCAAGCCAATGTATGTCATTTTGCTATATGGGATATGCCCAAATCTTATGCGAATGATCATCAATGAAAGTCACAAACTAATTCACGCCTGTAATATTTCACCCCCACCCGCTCTGCATGGGAACAAACCCCCCTTTTTAATAGAATTATTTGAAAATTTTTACTACCCCCTATGTCAACGCTGCTAGAAGCTCGTAGAGGGAGGGGGAGATGCAGTAACAGTCGACATGGAGGGGAAAGCCACTGATGATAACGAGGAAGGAGGGGAGGAAGTAGGTGGCATCGACGAGGGGGAGGTCGCAGTCCTACCACCCCTCCCTAGCTAGCACACCCAGTCTACAGCCACTCAGGAGGTGCAGAACTCCCTACCGTCATGCAAACAGCTGGGTGGTGGCACCCCTACACCTCCTCTCCACGTTTCCCCCCCCCAATAATCACATGGTAGCAATGGCCTGGATGAGCAGCACACTGGACAAAGGGAGAGAGAGGGTGAGAGAGAGAGAGAAAGAGAGAGAGTGAGATTGATAGAGAGAAAAAGGGAGAGAGAGGGTGAGAGAGAGAGAGAGAGAGAGGGAGAGAAAGAGAGGGAGAGAGAGAGATAAGGTAACAAGAAGAAGAAGAAGAAGAAGAAGAGGGAGAGGGAGAGGGAGAGGAAGAGAGACAGAGACAGAGAGAGACTTTCTAAAGGATCAGCTTCTCTTCCCCTCCTTAAAGGGTGGCCACATGCATTTTCTACTTTCATTTTCCCGGAGCTCATCCCCTAACCCACAAGCCGATTTCCCCTCTTCTCAAGCAAGTGGCTGCCGAAGTCTTGTGCGAATGGCGTCTACGGGAGAGAAGATCAAGAATGGCCCCCAAGCAGAAAATGTCATGTGCAGAAGATGGCAACCCCAACAACGAGCATAGAAGCCTCGGGCGAGGACATCACTGCCAATCCAACTGCGGTACCGGTTGTAAGTAATGCATTTCCAAATTGATGCATGCTTGCTTTGATTTTCGCATGAAATACATTAGACCTGTACTATGCCGCACAAGAATTGTTTGACTGAAAGGATAAAGTTCACCCCAAATATTCGAAAGATGCAGTTTGCAAAGTACTCATATCAAGAGAAGTAAAACCGTGACTAGATCTTCTGCAATAACATTCATGCATAGCATAAACAGCGTACAAAGTTCTAAGGTATTGTTGATTTTTCCTTCTTGCAAAATTAGTAGTAATGTTTTTCACCCCACTGAAGGTATGTTGTAGCTTGCACACTTGACGGATTGTTTGGTAGGCAGTCTAGCCTAAAGGAAATCCATTCTCGAAAACTCTAAGATCCTTGCCCAAGCTCTCGCTAATATCTCGAACTATTAGTTCATTGGGATCTTGATGTTGTGCATAGTTAACACAAATAACGATCATAAGGATTAAAATTAAGATGCCTTCATATCTATCCAATAGCTACTATGTTTATCAATCATATTCAGGGTTGGGCTGTTAGAAGACAGGCATAGAAACCCACTGTAAGCAAGGGAGTATAAGGGCAGATGAGTGTGAATGGCCCTAGGGGCAGGGGAAACCCTAACCCTAGCTGGCAAGGGCTATATAAATAGCCTATGGGTCTCTCTCATGATAGTGACCCATAGGCTGTTTATATAGCCCTTGCCAGCTAGGGTTAGGGTTTCCCCCTGCCCCTAGGGCTATTCACACTCATCTGCCCTTATACTCCCTTGCTTACAGTGGGTTTCTATGCTTGTCTTCTAACATGGGCTGGATGCAAACAACAACTCCAGGGCAAATGAAGAGCTCAAGGGATTAGGAAACTCTAAGTCAAAGGAAAGACCAATGCGTTTGTAATTGTTGGGAAGAAGGTTCGGTTATCAATCAATGTAAGTGACTAATAGAACTTATGTCTTGTACAATGTTTGAAACCTTTACATATGCCTTAACCGAAAGAAGGGTATGTAAAGTAAATTTTACATAGAACCACTCTTGATCCCAAGGGGGAGAGAAAATATGCGATGGAAAGGTTATCACGACTATTCTGGCAATGTTTGGAAAAGGATACCATTGTTTTTGTTGATTGATCAAACAACGTCCTAAATGCTTTTGCATTAAACTGATTGTTGGGATGTGATTTGGATTATTATTCCAAGTGCTTGCATTTGATGGTAAATGCATGGCAGGGGTCTATGATGACAAGTTTCCATGGGAATAAAGGAATGTTTTCTAAAATGTGATATTAGGCTTGAATGCATTGATTGTGCTTGATTCTTAATTGGATTAATTAAGGAAGGGATATTTTGCACATGTGGATCATCTCCAAGATCGCATTCCAAATTAACCCGAAAAGGGCACTACTCGATTCAGGGGCCAAAGGTCGAGTGGTGAAATGGCCAACCATGGAAATGATGTCTCACTCCTAGGGTGCTTGTGGGACGTGGCCATTACTCTGTAACTGTAGGTCTCCTCTACAAACCTGTGCATGGCCTCCGCCATGTCTCATCTTCCTTTCTCCTTAGCTCTTTTGCCTCTTTCTCAACTCTTCTCTTTCTCTCATCTTCGGCCCTCTTGGACTCCTTTTGGGCCTTCCTCAACTCGGGCCATTTCTCCCTCATCATCATTTCTTTTGTCTCCTTCTATAGCTTTGATGGGGTTTCCTTTGTTTGTTCCTTCGGCTCTCCTAGGCCAGACTACGTCTCCTACTCTTCCTTATCACTTAGAGTCCTTTCACTTGACTGCATCTATTCATGGTGAAGCTGTTGGTCGTGGGGTTTCCCCTACTCCCTCTCCACCTTCCTCTATGTCCTTTAAGGCCTCATGGATGATGGCCATTAGGATTCCACCAAACCTGATGGTGGATGCTTTGGAGGAGGACTTCTTTCGAGCTGATCTTGCTATGGACGTCAATGACTCTCCTCCTGCCACTGTTCTACCACTGGTCAAAGCTTTCGTTGAGCTTTCAATAGTGTTGCACACAAAGGCATTCCAATCTATTTCATCCGGGGATCCTACTATGATGCTCTCCAACAATGGCACCCTGATTGTGTTCATAAGGGCATTGTACCTTTGACTTGAGAAGAGAGTATGGACCATCTTTGCCTGCAACTTGATCTCAAGATATGGAATATCCGCTAAACTTATCCCATCCACTATGCATACAGCAGCCTTCTTCATCCCTAGCATGTTGTATACGTCCCTCTTTGGGAGTCACTCGGTCCTGCTAATTAAGCCTAGGGCCTTCTCCACCACCTCAAGGCTCAATTCCACCACTGCTTGGTGGGCTTCTTCCCCTTTCAGGCAAGACATGTGAGCACCGTAGGGTTCTATTTACTTGGGCATCAACCAATTATAAAAATCAAGATTGTATTCCAATTGGGCATGATGATCAAGATTATGAGGGCTAATGCATACTTGGGTAATGTAAGTCAGGACATCAGTTAGAAAGTCACCTGAGTGGATGCGGCTAGCCACATGTAGCTCTTCTTCCGTAAGGATACGATCAATGTAAAGATGGGCCAAGACCTAGTCATCTAGGTGTTTGGATTGCGTGGTGGCCAGGACCCTAAACAAGGTTAGTGCTACTAAGTCGCGGGTCATACTCAGTTGTTTTGATAGCACGTCACTGCTCAGCATTAGTCATTATTTGGCAACCCCGTTTCTCCCATTAGAGACATAGGTTACCCCATTTTTGTAGGAACGAGGAGTTAGAGTTAGCAAGGCGAGTAAGTTCCTCAATCTCCACAGTTGACGCAAGCCTTTGGGGCTTGCGATAGGATGTTATTCATCATCTAATGAACACGTGCTCTTTTGAGATTTCAAAATTATCGATCAACTCCTTTGAGACTTTAGGGGATGTTACAGTTACAAACTCATATTCTTCCCAAGTGCAGGATAAAGAACGAACCTCAGCAGCAAGGGGTTCGTCAAGCAAGCCAAGATCAAGTCTTTCATAGTTCCTAGCAAATGTGGTGAAGGTGGTATCCGAGAGCTTGACGTAAGTTACTAAGTCATCTTTCATATTCTCAGGAAAAGCTCCTTGGTGATTGATAGAAATGAATGTCACTCATAGGGAGGCCTAAGGCCTGCTAGTGGTTGAGGTGGGAGGGAGCTAGACACTAATGGTTCGAGGGGGGAATGACGTGATAGTGGTGTGTCTATAGGTAGTTCCTTAGCCTGGTTGGTGGGACCAGTGCTGCTTTGGGGTACTAAGGGTGGCGCCAGGGGCACAAATGGTGCTTTGCCAGCCTCATATGCAGCCACTGGGATGCCAAGCTCTCCAGTATTAGATGATTCTGAGGTGTCACATGTCTGCATGATTGGATAGGTTGGTTGGGGTTTTTTTACCGCAGTCATCATGGGTTCTGTAGTCTTGGCGGCTCGAGTTTTTTGGGTGTTCACTGCATTAGCAGGAGCGTGGCTTCTTAGAGTTGGGGGGTAGGTGATGGGCATGGTTGGACCATTCTTCTCGCTTGTTTTCTCTTAAGCACCCATATCCAGGTGCCTTCGTAGTATCCTTGAGCTTACAAAACAGATCTTTGGGGATCCACCGCAGCTTGACTCTACGCCTATGCCGATAGCATCGGGTCAGTTGTTTAGGGTTTAAATTATGGTTGTGAGTTGTGTGCGGTTGTGTTGTTTGGTATGGGGAGGTCGTTTTTGGTGCTTTGGCACCCATTTAAGTGCGGGCTCTGGGACTTTGGGGATGGCCTTAGTTGGCAGCAATTTTGTAGTCTGGGTGGGTTATGGTGGCTCACGACCCTCCTCCCTAGGCTTGGTCCTAGGTAGTTCTATCAGCGGCATGGCGGGCTTGGGTGGAGCCTCGCTGCCCTTGCTGAAAGCTATCATGATTTGAACATTGCCAATGTCCAGGTGAATACGATGTAGATCATAATCTATGGTGCACTACGCCTATTTCTTAAAGGTGCATCCTAATAACGCTTCTTGACATGCACTCTTTATGTTTGGCAATACGTAGAAGATGACGGATAAGCTCTCAAACTCGATAGAGACTGCAATCTTGCATTTCCCTAGGAGTGCATATGACTTGCCCCCAAATGGGCTAAGTTTAGAGTTGGTGGGATATAACTGTGGTTGACCAATGAGGGTCCAATGCGCGTGAGTTAGGACATTACAGTCAGCTCCCTTGTCAATCAAGACATCAAAAGTATGCGTGTGCTGAGCGGTGACCATGATTTGTAGGTATGCTAGTGCTACTACCTCTTCATCCTCGTCCTCTAGTTTGGTGATAGTGGCTACACGGACATTGACTGGGGCTTCTAGCACAGGGGATCATGCAGTGGGTGTGTGGGAGGGTAGTACTTCTTTATGCAACTACCGTTAAAGAAGCCTATGCCCTCACCTTCAAGGGTTTTCATTTCCACATTGCCCGTCCTACTAATGGTGCACACTCGGAAAGGTCCCAACCCTCGAAATTTCATTTTCTTCTTTGTAGCCCTTTATCGAATAGAGCAAAACAAGGTCTCGCTGCTCAAAGTTTCGTTTTTTTACATGCTTGTCGAACAACATCTTTCGTTGTGCTTTCTCACAAATTAGGGTGTGGGTAGCTAGGAGCCGAGTCTCAGTGAGTTATTCCGAATCCATGAGGTAGTTGGTCCAAGCTTCCCTCCCCTCCCATCTCTCCTGCACTGCTATCCTTAGGCTAGGGACAAGGAATTCTAATGGCAAAATTGCCTCAGTCCCGTAAGTCATCCTAAAGGGCGTTTGTCCCACAGCATTTTATAAGCCGTCCGATAAGCCCATAATACTACCATAAGTTTGTTGTCCCACTCACTTTGGGAGGTAGAAACAACCTTCGATTCAGAATTAAACTCGCAATCCTCGCTAGAGGAAGAAGCTTCCCTTAGTAGTCGGGGACCTCGATGAGTGCATCTATCCTAAGTAAGGATGTTGTCGGTGATTGGGATATCCCTGCTTGTTCGTAATCGATCGCTCCCACATGCTCTAGCCAGGAGCGATCTCATTCCATCCGCATGACTCCCCTCTCAATCCTGTGAGTACTCCCTTTTTGGGGCTTGGGGTCGGCCTTGACCTAGCCTTGAGCTGTTCTATCACTCTTCCTTCAGTATCGTATTCTACGGTGTCTACCTCCTCCCTAGTCTCCTCACTACTGGAGTAGCAGTCCTCGTACTCATCATCAGAATCGGCTCCTCTTGTTTGATCATCATCCTCTAGACTCTCGTCTCTAGCCTATCCTTTGTCAGTAACTAAGGCCCAATTGTACATTTAAGTTCATGTCATGCACCTTAGTCCATTTCCACTCAGAATCATATAGGAGGTCACTAAAGGGCTTGAGATTAATAGCGGAGTTACCAGTCAATTTGCATGCTAGATACTCAAGGATCTCGTGCAATTCTAGCCTGTTTCTAGGAACACTGGAAGAGATAGGTCTAGAACGGCTGCTTGAGCTCCTGGCCATCATACAGAGTGGCATTCTAGGCGCCTGTTTGTACGTCTCCTCGTCTGAGAATAGGAGATCGATGGTTGCTAGTACATGCATCCAATCTCACTCTTTGTCAAGACAAGGGACGTATTTGGTCAGGGGTCTGTGAGACTTCCTTATTGGTGTGTCACCCCTGAGCATGGTAGAGACGGCATCCAGGTCGATAGAGGTTGTCTTTCAAGTGTCCATCTCAACCTTTACCGCTTCCGTTCAGTTTCCTAGGAACATTAGACCATTGCCTCAGTCTTTAATGACTTGAGCATTCCTCATCTAGGGTCGTCCTAGTAGAATGTCATAGTCCACTCCCTTCATGACAGCGAAGTTTACATAGAGCTAGACACCCGTGATCTTCACAGGCCAAATTTTTAAGACTCCAAATGGCCTCACTTTCATTTCGTTTCCTAGAGTGACATTGAACCTAGTAGTTTCGATGGGCGGGTTTTCCCAAGCCTGAAGCACAGTATGGCTCAACATGCTCACTCCCACCCCGGTATCTATGACTCTTCGTGTGACGTCTCCTAGGGCTAGGATAGGCAAGACTGCATGCATTTCAGTGCCTTCCCAAAAGGCATTAACATGTAGTGACTCTGATTTTGGGACATCCGATTATGGGATGTCCAATTTTCAAAATTGGACAAGGTATTTCTGATTGGACAGGATGGGTTGGGGTCTGATTCCGAAAATCGGACCGTCGGAGTCCGATTTAGGGAATTGAACTCTAGTAACAATGTGCAATTCCTGTGAAGGACAAGTTCCCAGGGATGATGAAAATCACTCAATTCTAACGATTTTGGTTATGAGGGGTCACACAAACTTCAAGGATGTAAGAATAGACCCTAATGAAGGATTATGTATACCTAGAATAGCAAATAAACTCCAAAATACAAATCGGCAAGCAAATCAAACCCTCTTACCCTATTATGACAGCAGAAATCCCAATGCATGTTTTCCTTTTTTTCCCTTTATTTTTTCCTACCCTAATGCATCCAAATCACAAAGCAAACACCTACACTACTCCAACTTACCTTTCAAATCCAAAAAACCAAAAACTTACTTGCTAAGGAGATCAAACACCTCCTCAAACTCCCTCGCTTCCTACCTATCTACCTCAAGTATCAGTTCGGGGAAAACCCTACTTCTATGCTCGATTCAAAGGGCACAAGCACTCAAGGCTTGAATCCTTGTCCCAGCAATGGAACCAAAATGTAAAGGCGTCAACCGCCAAGACCCATGGACCGCTTATTGTTCAAGTGTTCCAAGCCAAGCACTAATGGCTACCTCTCACATAGCCGACGTGCTATCCATCTCTACGGGTATAGTGAGCTTACCTCCATGTTCGATTCAGTTGCCTCCTCTCCTGAGCACTCCGGTAGCTCCACGATCCAACTGCAAGCTTCAAGCGAGCTCTATCCTCAAGTTCCACGGTCCAAGCCCCATTGCCGCAAGCAAGAGAAGAGAAGAGAAGAGGAGAGAAGAGGAGAGGAGAAGATGCTTCTCCACCATGGTCTCTCACCCTCACACACTCACACTCCCTCTTCCAAGCACAAGCTCAAGCAATCAAGAACAAGAACAAGAGAGCTACTTTTGGCCACACACAAGAATGAACTCTCATTCATCTTTTGAACTTTATATACAAAGCCCTAAATCCCATTTGGGCAGTCATCCCCTTCTTATATGGCCGATCATAGCCCATGCCCTTTTCCATTGTCCTCCTATCTTCCTAGCTTCCTTCCTACCACCCATATACCTTTCAATTTTCACATCACTTCTTTAAATAAATCATGGTGCACCTTGCGCTCTTTTACAAAAGTATTGACTTGCGTTTTTTCTTGTGCTCCTTTCTCATTGATTTAGGACTTTTCTGTGCTTCTCATGTTTCCATATTTTTCTTGGCACACCTTCATCTTCCGTTACTTTTTCCTTGGCCTTGTCCTCTGCTTTAGAGTTTCCCAATTTTCCACCTTGTTCATCTGAGGGTTAATAAAGGGCTATTCTACCATGAAAAATAAACAGAAAAACTAATGAGCTAAACTAGCAAATAACATGAAATGACTCATTCCATGCCATGCCATTTTCATCTTCCATTATACCATAGCATGTTGTAGCCATGGAAGCTGAAATCCAAATACAAGAAAAATAAAGCTTGGTACTCACCCCAAGATAGTGATGAACAAGAAATCTCAAAGAAATTAGTGTAAGTGTCAAAAAACCCCCTCCACATTAGCTCTTCTTTCCTTTTATAGTAAACCCTAGTATCCTCATGGCTAAGGTATTTACATAGTTTTATTTTAGTAAAGGTAAGCAAACTAATGCAGCTAATTTGCTTCATTACAAACCATCACTTCTTAAAGATGGTTTTATCCTCAAAACTAAAGGTAATAGAGTGATAGACAATTCATTAATGAAGCAATTCATGTCAATGAATATCCAAAAGAATATGGAAGCACTTTCCATGAAGAAATCTTATAATGAACCTGAAATAGTGAAATGACTACTTGCTATCCAAACATGGCTGAATTCGTAAAACTGCCATAACTTTTGACTGAAGTGTCCAAATTGAGCGTTTATGGTATAAAAATGAAGTACACATCCCAAGGTATCAACCCATACTATCAAAACCACTTCTTGATGCCATCAAGGCAATTTAATTCATGATAATATTTTAATATAGCAAGTTGTTCCTACACAGACTGCCATAATTCTTCTTGCAAAGAGCCATGGAAAAGCATCCAAGTATGAAGAAGGTTTCCAAGTAGACTCTTTCACAGGGCTACTTTAGTCAAAAATTCAGTAATAAGTGTTTGGTCCCTAATAACCTTCGCACACTTTCCAATTATTTTCTCAGGTCCATAGACAATAAGTCCTTCTTTATCAAATGGTGGAAGTTCTTCAATTACCTGTATGTCTGGCCCAATATATTTCTTCAATTGTGATACATGAAAAACATTATGTATGTGAGTAGTAGAAGGTAATTGAAGCTTATATATTTCTTTATCAAATGGTGGAAGTTCTTCAATTACCTGTATGTCTGGCCCAATATATTTCTTCAATTGTGATACATGAAAAGCATTATGTATGTGAGTAGTAGAAGGTAATTGAAGCTTATATGCAAGCTCTCCAATCTTTTTCAACACCAATTATGAGTCACAGAACTTGTGAGCTAGCTTGTTGTGCCCTCCTTTGAGGGTAGCATAATGAGACTTAGAAACTTTTAAAAAGACCCAATCTCCAACATCAAATTCTATGTGCCTCCTCCTATCATCGGCATAGGATTTCATGACATCTTGTGCCTTCTTTAAATTCTCTTTACATTGCTTCATAAGCATCTCCATTCTCTCTAGCTCATCCTTTGCTTGTGGATTTATCTCTTCATGGCTGAAGGAATTTGAACCTTGTATCCATAAAGTGCCTCAAATGGAGCCATCCCAATACTCATATGATATGTATTGTTGTAGCAAAATTTAGCAAGATGCAACCAATTATCCCAAGAGGATTGAGTGTCATGACAAAAATCTCTCAAGTAGACTTCCACCCAGCAATTAACCCTCTCAATTTTGCCATAATTTTGAGGGTGATACGTGGTACTTGGAGTAAGAGTAGTGCGCATGGAAGTAAACAAACTCTTCCAAAAATTTCACATGAATCTAGTATCTTTGTCCAACACAATTGTTTACTGCATAGCAAAGAAAGCGGAAAAAGAGGCATCAAGAGAAAAAGTGCAAGGTGGAAAAAAGAAAAAGTCACCTCACAAGGGAACGGACCAAGAAAAAATCCAAAAGCATAGGAATAACTGACAAGAGTCCAACGTGCAACCATGGAAGCTGCAAAAGAGCCAAAAGCAAGAAGGCGCACCTCTAAATATAAAGGCACAGCCAAAATCCTTGTAAAAGAGCGCCAGGCTCCCTCCTGTGCAATTTGTAACCATGGACGGGCAGTAGGACTAAGCTAGGAAGTTAGGGCAAAGGGAAAAATGGCCTAAGCCATGGCCGGCCATGTAAAAAGGGGATGACCACCCAAGGAAAAGAGGGCATGTATATAAGCCAAAAAGTTAATGGAAACTCTCATTCTTGGTGTGTGGAAAAAAGCTTCTTCTTCTTTTTCTCTTCTTCTTGTCTTCTTGTGTGTGCTTGAGTAAGGGAGTGAGGGAGTGAGGGAGTGTGAGAGAGTCAAGGAGTAAGTATGTGGGAGTTAGGGATCAAGGAGAAGAAGCTCCCCATCTCCTCTCTTCACCTTCTTCTCTTATCTTATCTTATCTTGTCTCACGCGGCTATGGAGGATGGAGCTTGACGGAGAGGGATTGAGGTTGCTTGCCCTTGCCTCAAGGATACCGATGTGCAAGAAAGAGGATGGTACTCAATCGAGCATCAAAGTAAGCTCACTACACCCCATAGGTAGGGAGAGCACGTCGGCTATGTGAGAGGTAGCAATGGCCCCTCAGCTTGAAACACTTGACCAATAAGCGATCCATAAGTCTCGAGGGTTGAGCGAGAGAGCTCCCTTCAACAATCCTCAAAGGCCTTCTGTATAGCTTCAATATGCCTTCCATGAATTGATCAGGTACTTGCTTTGCTAAAAACTATGTTTTTGTTGGAATAAAATGGGCTAATTTGGTGAGTCCGTCCACAACAACAAAGATACTATTCCAACCATGCATTGTGGTAGGGAGGCCCATAATGAAATCCATAGAGATATCAATCCATTTTCCTTGTGGAATTGGCAAGGGTTGAAGGAGGCTAGCTGGTAATAGAGAAGAATCTTTATTTTTTTAGCATTCCAAACATTGAGAGACATACTCCTTCACATCTTACCATAATTCCTTCCAATAAAAACTCTTATGTACTTTGTCAAAGGTCTTAAAGAGACCAAGATAACCAACTAAGGGTGAAGAATGCATTTCTTGAAGGTCTTTCAGCTTGAAATCACTTTCAGGGATCAAGTAGACCTTCCCTTTATGACATAAAAGTCCATTATGCCATTTAAAGTTTGGGTGTTTTTCATTTTCTCCTTGCTGTAATTTTTGCATTATTGTGGTAGCATGCTCTTCCATCAAATATTCTTCTTGTATGTCATTTATCCAATCCTTGTATATAGTAGAGATGGTAGATACATTGCAAGCCCACGTCCTAGAGAGCCCATTTACCACTATATGCAATTTCAAAATCATAAGATTGAAGGGTTGCCAACCATCTTCTTTGTTTAGGAGACAAGTTGGGGCTAAGAAAGAAAGTACTTCAACACCCTATGATCACTTTTCACCTTAAAGTGACTCCCATAAAGATAACAATGCCACTTTTTCACTGCATTTAATATAGCCAACATCTCTTGCTCATATACATGCATTTACCTTTCTTTTTCATCAAATTATCTACTTTCATAAGCTATAACACCGTGTTCTTGGGCTAAAAAAACCTCGATCCTCTTCCACTAGCATTCACATAGATAGTAAAGACCTTAGATAAGTTGAGGCAAACCAATATAGGTGTTGAAATGAGGAGTTGCTTCAGCTCATTGAAGCTTTTGTCGGCTATTTCATCCCATTAGAAAGCTTCTTTCTTTAACCTATTGGTCAATCGGGGGGCATAATTCTTTATGAACCTCTGGTAGAAAGAGGATAAGCCAAGAAAGCCCCTCAAATGATATAGTATTTTTTGGTGTAGGCCAATCCTTAACACATTGGACCTTCTTTGGATCAACCTTGATACCATTTCTCCCAACAATATGACCGAAATACTCTACTTATTTAGTCAATGCTCTTATTTGCTCTTACTATGTATTAATATATCATCAAAGAAGACCAAAACTATCTTAAACAAGAGTGACTGAAGTATTTTATTCATCAATGCTTGAAATGTGGCTTGAGCATTTGAAAGACCAAAGGGCATAACCAAAAAATAATATAGTCCCCTTTCAGTCCTAAAAGTTGTTTTGTATTCATCTCCCTCCTTCTTACGTATTAGGTGGTATCCCGATCACAAATCGATCTTTGAAAAGTCCTTGGCATCCTTCAACACATCCAAGAGATTGTAAGAAGCTGGGAATAAGGATTTAG
Organism: Lygodium microphyllum; assembly: GCF_053477565.2. Taxonomy (NCBI): domain Eukaryota; kingdom Viridiplantae; phylum Streptophyta; class Polypodiopsida; order Schizaeales; family Lygodiaceae; genus Lygodium; species Lygodium microphyllum. The sequence goes on along the minus strand of NC_141161.1, from coordinate 14,418,172 downwards.
TATAAATAATATTGATATTATGCCATCCCTCTTTCCTGTCTTTCTCTCTCCAAACCTAGTCTTTCTCTCTCCTTGTCACTCTTCTTCTCTCTCTTCCTACAGTCCTCTCTCTTCTTTCTCTCTCCCTAGTTCTCTCTCTAACAAGTGGTATCAGAGCATTGGTCTTTGGCCCTTTTTTTTTCTTCTGTTTTCAGTCCTATTTTCCTCTATCAAAATCAATTTCAGACAAAAATTGTACAAGACAGTGACTAGTGGAGTGCTATGGATCATCTACAGTTAGTAAGAGACTACATCCGGAGATATCCAAGGTTAGATATGGTGGAGGATGGCTTAAGTGACAGATCGTCATCAAATTTTATGCAAAATTGGAGGTAATTAGGGTAAAGGAGAGTTAACCGAGCTTAGTTTGGGAACAAACTGTGGTTACTTTGAAAAAAGAGAGTTCTCTTTCCCCTTTCTTGGAGTTTTCTACAGGTTCAATGGAAGTTCATCATCAAGATGTGCTCATATCTCTCAGACCTCTGATCTTCTTGGCCAAGCACCTCCTGGAATAGATTCCTTACTTCAATATCTACAGGATGAATCCTTGTTTGCTTCAGATTGGCTCAGCAATGGAACCAGGAACAGCCTCAAAAATTGCGGCGCAATTTTCGGGCTGATTCCAACCTGTTCCCTGCAGTTGATACTTCATCTTCAGCCCTTGACACTCTCCCTGATCTTTGGCAAGTGAAAACCACCAGTGAAATGGAAGGATTCAGCTCTATTCAAGATTCTTCAGCCTCTCCCTAAACCCTAGATGAACAGTCCATGGCAACCATGAAAGCTTCAGCGCGAGCTTTCATTTCTCAACAATTTCTTGAAGATTCTTCATCTTTTTAGCCCGTGGGATCATTTCAGCAAGGATTCTTCAACAAATTGCAAGGATTAAGCACGAAATGGTCAAAGATTGAAGCTCAAGAGCTTCCATGGAGCAAAAATTTGGGGGAAACGGGTTTAATGCCTCAATTTCAAGCATTTGAAGCTTCAAGATTGTTCTTAAGTACTGAATACACAAGCCTTTGGGATTATTTTAGCAACATTGGACAACCGGGAGGCTTTATCAAGCATATGAAGATTGATCAAGTCATCATCAACCATGTCAAAGGTACTCTTCTTCAATTCTTAATCTCTCTCATTAATCTAATTGTTGAGCTTAATCCATTTGATTGAGAGATTAAAGAATTGAATAATATCCATCAAATTTCAGCCAGCCTTTTGCTTGAATCAATCCATTCATGTAATGCAATGCTTGTTCTATGCATACTAGTTCTAATCAGAGTGAATGAGAGGCTTCAATCTGAAATTTCTAGCATAACAATTGAATCCCATTGATTAAATCTATTGATTGATGAATTTGTTCACTCTAATCCATTGATTGGCTGAATTCTTTTACCCAAGTTGAAATATTGTAAAAGGGTAAGTACTAGCAATCAGTGAGTCACTGAATTGCATTGGTAAGACCCTTCCTCTATCCAAAGTTTCAAGATTCCATTCAATTGCATCTCATGAAAGGCTGAATGAACATTTCAGAAATGCATCTTATGCTGATTGATTAGATTACTAGCTACTGCCATGTTGATATACCCACTGAGGAAAAAGGTGGATATCGAAGGAGATAGTGGGACAAAAGAGAGGTGACTCTCCCTCACTATCAAAGATCCCAAAGGGGTGCAACCAACCGACCCGAGGGGAACTTTGCCCACCTCCCGGTGATTCAAAGCCCATGTAGGGAGCCTGTCATGCCATTTTATCCCTCACATAGGTACAGCGAGTGGAGAATTAAAGATTGAAGACTTTCCAAAGGCTCAAGTACCTACAGGTTCAAAACAGGGTAAAACAAGGAATTTACAGGGCACTTACAGGGTATTTACAGGTGGTTACAGGTACACACTTCATTACTGAAGTACAAGTGCATATACTACAGGGTATCCACAGGTCCTATACAGCCTTCTACAGGGTTTGGTAACCATTTGGGGTTACTATCTTGCATTACAGGGTCAAAATAGGGCACTTACAGGTTTAGACAGGGTGCAGGCCTGGACAGTTCAGACTCAGAAATCCAGCTACAGAATTTTCTATCCTAAATTTGTTATAGCATGCTATAGCTCATCTCGAAGAGGACGTTCTTGGCTTCGATTTTAACTAAAAAATTTTGAAATCGGAGTTCCTAGCAAAAGTTATAGCCATTTTTCTGACAGGGGGTACTGCAGGACTGCACTATTATGGCAAGATATAAGGGTAAAAATAAGGTCCAGGAAGATTATGCTCATCAAATCAGGGATTCCATGTTGGATAATACACCTCAACAGAGATCTGAAGAGCCTCAACAACAAGGGAAAGTCAGTATACTCAATAATACTTTGTGTGTCCATGAACAAAGACATAGGGAATGACATGAGGCCATCTTATCAAGAATAGAGCAAATGGTTTTGTCTACTGATCAAACGAAGTCTTCCATTGAGAAGTTGGTGGATTCAATGACTCAAACAAAGGCTTCTATTGATAAGTTAGTAGAATCTAATGCTCAACTTATGGCTCAATTCTCCCAATGGATGCAAATGCAAATGGGATCAAAAGAAGCTAAGGAGAAAGCTTATTCAAACATCTAACCAAAATGGTCATGGACATGGGATTATTGGAAGAACAGGCATCCCAAATAGCCAGTATGAAGTAGGAGAGGCTTCACAATGGCATGATGACTATTTGGGCAGCTTGAATGGAGCTAATTCTCAAGCTTTTGGACTGAATACTCAAATTCCTAGGGGTTCTCTACCAACAGGAAGATTACATAGTAGTTCTCAGCCACCTGTTGGGAGATTTCCGTTTCAATTTGGGGGTTCCATACATGGTAATCATGATCAGCCTATTTTGGGACAGCAAACATTTCATGAAAGAGAGCTAAAGGACAAGATTGTTCTAGCTAAATTTAATGGTCTGTTATCTTCACCATCTGATTTAGAGGAGTGGACCTCTAAGATGGAATCCTACGTTGACATATTCCCTAAAACTAATGACATGAAGATTCATTTTGCTTCCTTGCATTTGGAAGGATTTGCCCATACTTGGTGGAGGTATATAAAAAAAGAAAACATACTTGTAGAGAATTTGGAAGCTTTCAAGGCACTTATGGCTGAAGTATTTGTCTCCCCTCTTGAGAAAGAGAAATTAGCACGGAGATGGTATGGTTTGGAACAAAGGGGCCTAAGTGTAAGAGAGTACACTAACCAATTTCCCAACCTGACCATGTATGTGGAAAGCATCAATGATGAGGCTAAGCTCCATAAGTTTATGTATGGTTTAGAGCCATCTTTATCAGCTGATGTTATGGCACAAAATCCCACTTCCCTCTTTAAGGCTATTGAGCTTGCAGAGTGCTATGGAAGAAAGCATAAAAGAGAATCTTCATTTCAACCTAGTTTTGGACAGCCCAGGACTGTTTTTAAGCACGGGCAAGTTGGTAACACTTATGGCAGCAATCATGTGCCAAATGGGAGCTTACGGGTACCAACTTATCCTCCACTTAATGCTTCTAGACCTCAAAGTAATTTCAGGACAGCAAACAGTCCAACAGTTGATTTCAAATAAGGGGACGACAAGCCTAAATCCATTTCAGCCAATACGAATCCTAAATTTGTTCATATGGATCTTTATAAAGAAAGTAAGGAGAAAATCTTATGTTTCAAGTGTGGGAAAAAGTATACACCTGATCATGCCTCAAAGTGTGTATACAAAAATGTCAAACCCAAGCTTCAGAGTATGTTACTTTTTGAGGATTTTGAAGATGACATGGATGAAGCTAATGCAATTGCACTTAATGCTGAAAATGAAGATCTTGAGGAAGAAGTTGGACAAGAGTATTTCTATGATCCAGCCGACTCTTTTCCTTTTGATCCAGGTGGAAGTGTTCCATTTGATCCAGGTGGGACTTGTTATGAGCCGCTTGCTGCCACTAATTGTTCTATTTCTATGGATGCTTGGACAGGATCTAAGAGTCCTAATACACTCTGTATGAAGGGAAGAAGCTTAGTATATCCTTGTCTAAGAGCATGCATGGCTATGTGAGAGGTACCCATTACCACTCACAAACACTTGACTCGATATGCGGTCGGCCTCGGCAATTGATAGTAATAGGGATGACATCATGAGAGATGAGAGAAGTTGTAGGATGGGTTTGAGTAGATGAGGAGGAGGAGGAGAGATTAGCACCTTTTTATGTCAATATTACACAATGTAGTAAACAGATCTTGAGCAAAGAGTAGAGTACCTAATAAATTAGAGAAGAACTAAGATTTCTTTAATTGTAAACAAAGGGATACAAGAATGATGGGTCTATCCACCCATGTGCTTCGAGAGTGAAGCTTACATGGTAATCTAGATAGATTCTAAGTGAAGAGCTTAAGGTTAGCTAGATAAACTTTAACTTGGTGAATGATAGATTATCATAGTTTTGAGGGGGTCTCCCTTTTATAGCCCTTGATGAAGGTAGCCAAGTTGGCTTGATCAACACACCATATTGTTAGCCTTTGCTAGTTCGCAAAATAGTCTCTTTATCATTAGGTCAAGGGCCTCATTGCCTCTAAGCCCTTGCTAGGAGGCCATTGAACCTCCATCAATTAAAAACTAAAGAAATTTTAAGATAAATAAGATAAGGTATTAAAAATTAAGGTAAAAATTATAACATATTGGTTTCAATTTATGAATTACATATGTTCCAATCACCTTTTTGAAATTTAGTTGAATAAGACACATTTTAAAAAAACTTTTTACTACATAAAAATTTAATTGAGACACCCTAGTATTTAACTATGTACATTCACATGTATATAGACTAAATGCAAGTAGTGTGAGTTGATTATTATTTGAATGGAAATTACTGAGGTTACATTGGAAAGGATATCATAGACTTTGTTTGAAAATGATTGTTTTATTCACTTATTTTTCTTGATTGATTTTGATTGAATGAAATTTTTGAAAAGGATTATAATGACATTTGTACCTTTGACATCTAGATGGGATTGAGAAGTTATGTCATCCCCAGGGCCATCCAAAAACTCTTCACCCCCTAGAGTTCTAATAAACTACCTGAGGCAATCAACCAGTGCTTAGGTATGTATGGTCATCCATATAGGAAGGTTTTTCCTTACATATGGTCATCTGTATAGAAAGGTTCTTCCTTATAGTATAGTGAGAACCAAAAAGGCTTTTGTTAGAGGTTATAATCTCGTACCTAGTCCTTTGATATGAAGAAAACCTATATGAACCCAATGTACTTTAGCATTGGAAGGCCCAAGATAAATAAGTAAGCTGGCAACCCAATTTTGGATCTCTCTAGAGCAATTGTAATTATGACAATAACGTAAATATCAAATGAATGCTTTTATATTCGTGCTACCTAAGAACATGAATAAACCTTGTGTAAATATTAATTAAGGAAGTTGTCTTTATGTATTTCACAACCTGAGTAGCATGTTTGCTTGAGTGTGCCTCTCCCTAGCCATCCCCCATGTATTACTACACTGACAGTACCCGCCACTGCACATTGCAGGTGGCAGGTGCCCGTCATCATCACTTTATTCTTTATTCTTTAGTGACAAATTGAATAAAGGAATGCCTAGTCACACATTGTGACAGTTGGAGTTCCCATTTGGTCTCTCTCTCTTTCTTCCTCTTGCTCTCCCACCATAGCTCTTCCAAGCAAGCTTTGATCCTTCTCACCTTTCAACTGGTATCAGAGTTGGTCCTTTGCGAGTGCTTCCCAGCATAGACACAAGGTATGGGAGTTCTTCTCTCACTCAGTTTTCAGCTCACAAATTCGTAGCATGGTTTTAGCTTGTGGCAGCCATGGGAGAGCTTGGTTGCTTACTTAGCTTGATTTGTGGACTTCCTCAGCCCCTTGGGCACCCCCCACCACTTGCAACCTTTGTAGCAGCCCCCCAGCCCCATATCTACAACTGGCGCAATTAGGCCATGTTGACATACGTTTTTTCCAGCATGACAAAGATCTACAATAGCTCCTCACCCACTTGGCACTTATTTATGGTCTATTGAGACCCCCTAGCAATTGGTATTGAGCTTGGGCACTTCCACATGACTTGGGGCTTTGATCTTGAGCTCCTCTTGGCTGTATAAACAATAGAAGGCCTGATTTCAACCTATATCAAACATTTACATCAGCCCCAGCTCATTTACTTTATTTAGCACTTGGTTATGGCTTGTTGAAGCCTCTCGACACTTGGCTTTGGGTTTGGGTACTGATATTTATGGTTGGCATTGAGCTTGGAGCTGATTTAGCTCAGCCATGGATTTTTTGAATAGTCTCGTGATTGTCATAAACAGGGCAACACCCTGTCATTGATCTTTACAAGTACATGTGATGGTCATTTGATGCCTAATTATCCTCTGATGACACCTATATGTCAGGGAATGTATGCCTATGGTTTGCCTATCGATTTAAGCTTGGTTTGAGTACTGATTTGCTCAGTTTATAGAGGTTATTTATTGCTAGAATATTCAAGGCTGAAGCTCATTTTCCCTGTCATTGATCTTTATAGGTACATGTGATGATCATTTGATGACCAATTATGCCGGTTGGTGCCTATACATATGGGAAAGTATGCCTATGGTTTGTCTATGGGTTTGAGCTTAGGTTGAGCCACTATTTGCTCAGTTTTGGACATTTATTTGATGTTGGAATATTCAGGGTTGAAGCTCATTTTGCTTATGTTTGGGTATGCCTATTGGATTCAAGCTATGTCTTGGATGTATACATTGATGTAGTGACTCTCGAGGATCGACATTGATGTAATGACTCTCGAGGATCGACATAGTTGGATTTTCTCTTGAATCATTGGTTGAGCTTGAGCTCACTTCACATAGCATTTGGATCTTCATCTCTGTTGTACTTATGGCATGTACTTTGCTTATGTCTGACCAGTCTTGACATGCTTGGCCTATGCCACTACCACATGCCCGTTACATTGTTTGGAGTTGGATGCTACTGACATTTGATTGCCTCGAGCTTGCCCGAAGCTTATTTTGGCTATTTCTCGGCTTGCCAAAGTTACAGTTTGGATGTACTTGATCTCTATGGATGCTATGTACGGATGCTACACAGCCTATATGCTCATGAGGTCTTATTGATACTTGATCTTGGATCTTCTGGCACTAGTGCTATCATATGCCCTTGTTGAGCTTCTTTGCTTGATATTTACGGCTTTTGTGCCAGTGGGAGTATCTTGATACGCTTAATAGACATTGAGCAGAGGCAGTTATGCTACTTGAGCATTCGAATACTTGAGACTACGATCTTCACTTGGATGTTGCATGGTTGATATGCCATAGTCTTCACAGATATACTTGGGCTGATTTGGGCTTTGCACTCTCTGAGTATGCACCTCTTTGTGTCAAGTCTTGCCAATGTTGTGTCCACTTTGTCCTATTACACAGGGGGTGTGCCGGCTTACTCAGGATTCATTTGACATGCTTGAGTGTTTGCTCGATGTCCATATGACTGTCACATGCTAATTTATGCCCGCTTGATGCCAGTTATGCTTTGACAATCAGTGGTTGACTTGGTGCATTCATTTTGCCTACAATTTGCTCTCATTGTACCTAGCTGTAATTTATTACAGCAAGTAGTTATGCAAGGAATGACATGGAATTTCATGTTGAATCATCTTGATTTTATGTACTTTTGATGATACTTGGTAGGCAACATCGTTAGCTATCAGTTCATGGTCATTTTGTCTTGGTTTTGGTGGTATTTTGGCTGTTTACAGCAAAAAACAACAAGCAGTTTTGAATTGTCTGCACCATTTTGGACTGTAGTGTGGCATCTTCTTCTAGTGCTATCTTCAACATCACTAAGCTTGATGGTACAAATTATGCCTATTGGAAGAGCCAAGTTTAGCAGGTATTGGTGCAGAAATCTCATATCAAGCCACTAAGGATGCATGGCAAGTAGCCTAGGACTATGACTGATGACGAATGGGATGAGCTTGATGAGTTATACAAGTCCACCCTCATCTTGTCTCTCACTAAACAGGTGCATTACAATGTGGTTGAGGAAGTACAGAGTGCTTGGCAGCTTTGGGAGGATAAAATCAAGAATCTCTATGACAAGAAAAGTCCAACAAGTCATATAAGCAACTTATGGATCTGCGCATGAAGATGCCTCTCGTGTGTCGCATGCTTTGACTATTAGAGGCAGAGATAGTAATAGAAAGAATGACCGTGGTAATGGCCATGGCAGAGACTCGCTGAAGTCTAGGTCTAAGTTGCTTGGTAAGTCGCACAGCAAGTCTCCTAGGAGAAATGCTAATGTGATATGTCATCGTTGCGGCAAGAAAGATCATATATGCCCACAGTGTCATGAGTTGCGCAATGAGAAGGGGAAAGACAAAGTACAAGAAAAGTCCTCTAATCGCAGTATGGTACCTACGAAATCCAATGTGAAAATTGAGGATATAAATGTCATGCAAACTGATGACTCCGATGGGGAGTACATACTTGCAACTAGTTCTTGTGATGCTACACTGTTGACCGAGGTTCACTCTATGTATGCAGAGTGCTGGCTTTTGGATTCTAGTGCTTCATTTCATGTTACAGAATGCCGTAAGTGGTTCCATTCCTACCACACTGTCTCTAGTTCAGTTCGCTTGGGTGATGATAGGTCACTTGCTATTGTTGGCATTGGGGATGTATGACTATAGTTCTCTACTCACAGTACTTTTATGATACAAGATGTACATCATGTACCTACGCTTACACGCATTCTTATGTCTGCAGGGCAGCTTGATGATGTTGTGTTTCTATTGGGGGTAAAGGCGCCTCTGCCTAACCGCCCGTGTATTACTACACTGATAGTCACGGGGGTAAGGCGCCTCTGTCTAGCCGCCCGTGTATCACTACACTAACAGTCACCGCCATTGCACACTGCAGGTGGCGGGCGCCCGTCATCACTGTCACTTTATTCTTTATTCTTTTAGTGACAGTTTGAATAAAGGAAGGCCCGGTCACACATTGTGACTGTTGAAGTTCCCATTTCTAGTCTCTCCCTTTCTTGCTCTTGCTCTCCCGCCATAGCTCTCGAGTCCAACCTTCGATCCATCGCTCCCTTTCAACTAGTATCAGAGCTTTGCTTTCCGACTCTTGAGCTTGGTTCGTGGCATTCTCAGCATCCCATCGACTCCCTACTTGCATTGGGTCTCCTTCCCGGCAGCCATATCCGACTCCTTCGAGCTCCCGTCACTCCCCGGCTTGCCGAGCACCTTCTCGGCATTGTTGGGCACCTTCAGGGCATTACATCAGAGGTATTTGATCATTTTCTTCAGGGTTTACTTCAATTCTCAAGTCTCACAGGCTGTAAACAAGTTGTGGGCAGCCATAGCTCACACCTCTTGGAGCTTTCCTCACCTGGATCTTGCTTCCAGCCTATTAAGGCTTGCTGAGGCTTGGTGTAGGCCTTCTTTGGCCCTCATTTGTGCCCCCTTTAGGCCCCATTGTTGACACGTGATACAACAGACCCCTTAGCCAGCTCACGTTTTTTTTGCGCCTGTTTCAAAATCTGGCCCAAAAATCACACTTTTTGTCATATCTCGGGCATTCGAAACCCGATTTAGGCAAGCTAAGAGTCTGAGTTGGGGTTTTGGCATGCTTCGGACACGGTGGTGATGTCAGATTTGCCAAATTCTGATGACAGAATCTTCTGCAATAGATTTCAGGTCTGAGACAGTATGTATTTGTATACCTATGCTTGTTTGGGCATGACTACATAGCCGATTTGATGCATATTGCATTGGGGGATTGAAGCTACATGTAATGCTATGATTTTGGCCTGATTTTGGGGCTAGAAATACACAGTTTATAACATAAATGCATGCTGAATACTCTTGGACTGAAGCTATCTTTCATGCTTTGACATATGTCTATTGGTTCCGGATGTATGTCTTGGGTTATGCTATGATGTATTGATCATCGAGGGATGGCTTTGAGCTTGTCATTGAATCCGGATGCTTTTGGAAGCTTGAGCTTATTTCAACTCTCACTTATTGACATTGGTATATGCTTTGAGAGTGATGCTTATTGTGTTTATGCATACCGATTGCCTACGGCTTGATGCTCATGTCACGGTTGATTACCCTATGCATACATTGAGCTTGAGTGCTCATTGAAGCTCCACCTTAGATGCATTTTGGATTATTTGGAGTATCCTTGGATGCTACTTGGCTTGTCAGAATTTGGATTGGGATGTATTTGATGTCTTACATGCTTACGAATGCTACATACGGATGCTCTACCGCCTACATGTTTGAGATGTACTATTGATGTATTGTCTTGGACTTATGTCATTGGCACTGTGTCTTGCCTTGGCTTGATCTCTTGAGCTCATACATATGGCTTTTGTGCCAGTGGGAGCATTTTTGAATGCTTATTAGACATTGAGCAGGTGGTACTTTTATGCATTGAGCCGTTACATGCTATTGAGCAGTTACAGGCACTTGAGACTTTGGGACTTCTTACCTTTTGGGATGATACATCATATTTCTTGGTTCACTGTATGCTTATGAGCTAAGTCCTAGTTTTGGATCCATATCTTTGTGAACTGACACCTACTTGCGTCAAGTTTTGGTAGTACCAGGAACACTTTGCCCCGTTGCCTTGGGGGTGTGCCTACTCACTGGCAGATGTTTGTATGACATACTTGGGTATTGGATTCATGCTTATCGACTGTCATATGCTTATGCTATGCCCGCATGATGCCAGCTTTGGTCTTGGCAGTATCTGATTGCCTTGGGATCCGATTTTGGCACAGTTAGCTCTCTTTTACTGAAATCTGAAATTTATTACAGCAAGTATATATGTATGGACTAACATGGATTTTTCATGCTGAAACACTCTGAAATGATGTACTTTCACTAGTACTTGGTGGGTAGCAGCTTTGATTCCACTTTCCTCACCATTTTTCCTCGATTTTGGTGATTTTTTTATCATTTTCTGCAGTAAACAGCAAGCAGTTTTGAACTGTCTACAGTCTTCCAGCTTGCATTATGGCGAGTTCGTCCACTGATTATGCTATTTTTAACATCACTAAGCTTGATGGTACGAATTACTCTTATTGGAAGAGCCAGATTTGGCAGGTGTTGGTGCAGAAATCGCAGATCAAATCTTTGAGGTTAAGCGGGCATCTGCCTGCAACTATGCTAGATGAGGAATGGCTTGAGCTTGATGAGTTATGCAAGTCCACCATTGTATTGTCTCTCACAGAACAGGTTCACTACAATGTATTTGAGAAAGAACAGAGTGCATGGCAGTTGTGGGATAAAATCAAGAATCTCTATGACAAGAAAAGTCCAGCGAGTCAAATGTATTGGCTAAAGTAGCTTATGCATCTGCGCCGCATGAAGGAGAATGTGACTATGTCTGCTCACTCGAGCCAGTTCCATGCTATACTCAAGAACTTGACTTCGTAGGACATCACTTTTGCAGAGGATGTCACTCCTTTTTTCTTACTTGGTACTCTTAATGAGTCATGGGATGTATTCCGCACTGCATTATGTGCCTCTACTGCTACCTTGAAATTATCTGATGTTGAGAGTGCTCTTCTGCAGGAAGAGGTTAACCGTAAGAATTTGGATGCCTCTCGTGTGTCTCATGCTATGATAGTTAGAGGCAGGAATGATGGATATGGAAAGCATGGCAGTGGTAGTGGCCGTGGACAAGATTCTCAGAAATCTCGGTCCAAGTCTCGTGGGAAGTCACGTAGCAAATCCCATGGCAGGAATGCAGATGTTACTTGTCACCATTGTGGGAAAAAGGGCCATATTAGGCCACAATGCCATGAATTGCGCAATGAAAGGCGCAAAGATAAGGGAAAAGACAAAGTGCAGGATAAGTCTTTTGATCGCAGCATAGTGTCTGCAAAGTCCAGTGTTAAAATTGAAGAGATCAATGTTATGCAACCTGAGGATGTTGATGATGATGATTATATCCTTGCAGCTTCTTCTAGTGCTTCGCAGATGACAGAGATACACTCTATGTATGCACAGTGTTGGCTCTTGGACTCAGGTGCATCCTTTCATGTGACACCTTGTCGAGAGTGGTTTCATTCATACCGTACTGTTTCGGGTACTGTGCGCTTGGGTGATGACAGCTCTCTTGATATTGTGGGCATCGGTAATGTTAGGCTGCAGTTTCCTTCTGGCAGCAGTTTTGTTATGCAGGATGTACGTCATGTACCTGCTTTGACACACAGTCTCATGTCAGCTGGGCAGCTTGATGATGCAGGTTATCATATATCTTTTGGAGACTCTGCATGGAAGATCACTCGTAGCAGACTTGTGATTGTGAGAGGCTGCCAAGGCAGTCTCCACCCCTTGATTGTATCAACTTCTTCCCTTAATCATGTTTTGTCTGTGGGTTCTATCCTACATGTATCTCTTTGGCATGCCCGTTTGGGCCATATGTCTTTGAAGGGAATGAAAATGCTTTCTGGTTTGTAGTACTTACCGCCCCTTGATTATGCATGTTTTGATTCATGTGAGCATTGTCTTTATGGCAGGCAAACTAGGTCTACGCATAAGAAGTCTGGTAGGCCACGCATGAGTGAGCCCTTGGCATTGGTACATTCAGATGTCTGTGGGCCCATGCCTTGTCAGTCTATGGGTGGTGCAAAGTATTTTGTTACGTTCATAGATGATTTTTCACGGAAAGTTTGGGCTTATCCCATTAAGCTGAAATCTGATGTATTGGTTATGTTTTAGAGATGGCTTGCATTGGTTGAGAACCAGTCTGGGTATAGGCTAAAATGCCTAAGGACAAATAATGGGGGTGAGTATCTCTCACGTGCTTTCGAGCAATTATGTGATGAGAGGGGTATTAAGCGTCAGTCGACCGCCCCCTACACCCCCCCTAGAATGGTTTGGCTGAGCGGATGAATAGAACCATCCAGGAGCGTGTACGCAGTATGCTTAGTCATGTAGGCCTACCCCCACAGAGCTTTTGGGCTAAGGCAGTTATTACAGCTGTGTATGTCATAAACAGATCACCTTCTAGTGGTTTGGATTTCCAGGTTGCAAAGGAAGTATGGACTGGAAAACCCCCCTCTTATGCGCATCTCTGTGTCTTTGGATGTGAGGCATTTTGCCATGTGCCCAGGGACAAGAGAAGTAAGCTAGATCCCAAGAGTGTCAAATGCACTTTCCTTGGTTATCGGGATGCAAGCGAGATGGGTTACCATCTTTGGGATTCGCAAGCGCGGAAAGTCATCCGCAATCATGATGTAGTCTTTCCATAAAGACAAGATGCATAGGCAACCTGAGAGATTTGTTGAGATCCGCATGAGGAGCCGAGAGCTTCCGCACAACCAGTTGGACAGCCTACAACTGTAGTAGATGCTCATGGTCAGAGCGTTGGACAGGCAGCTGAGCAGACAGCAGAGCCTGCCGCCGTGAGACGGTCTACTAGAGACAAACGTCCACCAGATAGATTTCAGCCCTCGATGCATTATGTCTTGGTTACAGATGCAGGAGAGCCTTTCACTTATGATGAGGCTATGAGCAGGGGTGACAGTCACTCTTGGGAGAGGGCTATGCAGTCTGAGATAGACTCCCTGTATAAGAATGACACTTGGGATTTGGTTTCCTTGCCTACAAGCAAGAAGGCTTTGCCATGCAAGTGGGTATACAAGCTAAAAAGTACCCCTGGACACCCCAAGCCGGCATAAAGGCTAGATTGGTAGCAAAGGGTTTTAATCAGGAGCATGGTGTGGACTTTGATAGGGTCTTTTCTCTTGTGGTTAAGATGACCACCCTGCGCTTAGTCTTGGCTTTGGTTGCTCAGCTTGACTTGGATTTATACCAAATCGGTGTCAAGACGGCTTTTTTACATGGGGACTTGCATGATGAGATTTATATGGAGCAGCCTAAGGGCTTTGCAGAACCTAGCAGGGAGTACCTAGTGTGCAAATTGAAGAAAAGTCTTTATGGCTTGAAACAGGCACCTAGGGAGTGGTATCATAAGTTTGATGCCTTTATGCAGTCACAGGGCTACAGCCGGAGTGCTATGGATCTGTGTCTTTACACGAAGAAAGCTCATGATGGTTCTTTATTGATTTTGGTACTCTATCTGGATGATATATTGATAGCAGGGAAAGCTCATGATGAGCTAGATGCTCTTAAGACTCAGCTCAAGAAGAGCTTTGAGATGAAAGATCTAGGACAAGCTGCTCACATACTTGGTATGCGCATTACGTGCGACAGGCATTAGGGACTCCTCTACTTGTCACAGAAGGAGTACATTCATAAAGTCCTTGAGCGCTTCCGCATGCAGGACGTAAAGCCTATTGGCTGTCCATTGCCTTCTTATGTGAAGGTATCACAGGCTGATTGTCTGCAGACAGAAGAGCAGAAGGCCGAGATGGCCAAGATTCCCTATGCATCCGCAGTGGACAATCTTATGTATGCCATGATAGCCACTCGTCCAGATATTACCTTTGAAGTGGGTGTTGTGGCGCGCTATATGGTTACACCTGGCGCATTGGGATACCATGAAGGGTATCATGAGGTACCTGAAGGGCACTGCAGATATGTGCATATGCTATGGCAACCAAGATACAGGAGTCATGGGGTACACTGACTCTGATTATGCAGGACATGCAGATAGTAGGAAGTCCACTTCCGGCTATGTATTCACATATACTGGAGGTGCTGTTTCTTGGATGTCCAAGGTGCAGAAATGCACGGCCCTTTCTACTACAGAGGCCGAGTATGTTGCAGCCCCACTGAGGCTTGCAAGGAGGCCATTTGGTTGGGTTGTTTGGTTGCTGAACTTGGTGTTGATGCTCTCCCTATACTGCATTCGGATTCTATGAGTGCTATTCAGTTAGCTAAGAATCCGGTCTTCCATACGAAGAGGAAACACATTAAGGTGAGGTATCACTTCATACGTGGGGTCATTGAGGACAAGTCTGTTGATCTTGTCAAGATCTCGACTGACCAGAATCCTGCAGATCTGCTCATGAAAAGCCACTCTACAGAGCGCTTTGCCTTCCTCTTAGAAGGTTGATGGGCATGGGATGAGATGACGTCTTTCCTCATCCTATTGCACATGTGTACATGTTGTACTGTCTTTTTCTTTTTCTTTTCACTCCTCACTAGGGCAGATTCGCCTTTAAGTGGGAGGTTGTTGGGGGTAAAGGTGCCTCTACCTAGCCGCTCGTGTATTACTACACTGACAGTCACGGGGGTAAAGGCGCCTCTGCCTAGCCGCCCGTGTATTACTACACTGAGAGTCACCGCCACTGCACACTGCAGGTGGTGGACGCCCGTCACCGTCACTTTATTCTTTATTCTTTTAGTGACAGTTTGAATAAAGGAAGGCCGGGTCACACATTGTGACTACTGGAGTTCCCATTTCTAGTCTCTCCCTTTCTTGCTCTTGCTCTTCCTAGGGATTCTACCTAGAAGATCACCCGTGGTAGACTTGTGCTTGCTAGAGGTGCCAAGGCTGGCAGCCTCTATCCTCTTGTAGTTGATGGGTTCTTTATTGACCATGTTTTTCAGTCAGTTCCATCCCACATGTATCTCTTTGGCATGCCCATTTTGGCCATACGTCCTTGAAGGGAATGAAAATGTTTTCTAGTTTGCAGTACTTACTGCCCCTTGACTATGCATGTTTTGATTCATGTGAGCATTGTCTTTATGGTAGACAGACTAGGAATATGCATAAGAAGTTTGGTAGGACATGCATGAGTGAGCATTGGCATTGGTACATTCGGATGTCTGTGGGCCCATGCCCTATCAGTCTATGGGTGGTGCAAAGTATTTTGTGACATTCATTGACGATTTTTCACATAAAGTATGGGCTTTCCCCATTAAGCTTAAGTCATATGTCTTGGCTATGTTTCAGAGATGGCTTGCATTGGTTGAGAACCAGACTGGGCACAGGCTAAAATTCCTTAAGATTGATAATGGGGGAGAATATGTGTCACGTGCCTTTGAGCAACTATGTGACGAAAGGGGTATTAAGCGTCAGTTGACCGCCCCCTGTATCCCACCCTAGAATGGTTTGGCTGAGCAGATGAATAGAACCATCCAGGAGCGTATACGCAGTATGCTTAGCCATGTAGACCTACCATAGAGCTTTTGGGTTAAGGCAATCAATACAACTATACATGTTATAAATAGATCACCTTCCAATGGTTTGGATTTCTAGGTTGCAAAGGAGGTATGGACAGGGAAACCTTTATCTTATGCACATCTACATGTCTTTGGATGTGAGGCATTCTACCATGTGCCCAAGGACAAGTGTAGTAAGCTATATCCTAAGAGTATAAAATGCATTTTCCTTGGCTATGGAGATACAGATGAGATGGGTTACCACCTCTAGGCTCCGCAAGCGTGGAAAGTCATCCGCAGCCATGATATAGTATTCCATGAAGACAAGATGCATAGGCAGCCTGAGAAGATGGTAGAGATATGCAGGGTTATATTTCAGGAGGAGCCACGTGTTTCTGCACAACCAGTTGGACAGTCTGCAGCAGCAGTTGGTACACATAGACAGGGTGTCGACAAAAGATATTAGATATGCAGCAGAGCTTGTAGTGAGACAGTCTACTAGAGCTAGACGTCCACCTCATATATTTGAGCCCTCGATGCATTATTTCTTGGTTACAAATGCAGGAGAGCCTCTCACCTATGGTTAGGTTATGCGTAGGGGTGACAGTCACTCCTAGAAGAGGGCAAGCAGTCTGAGATGGACTCCCTGCATAAGAATATGACTTGGGATTTGGTTGCACTACCTCATGGCACGAAGGCTTTGCCATGCAAATGAGTGTACAAGCTGAAAAATACCCTTGGACACCCCAAGCCGGCTTATAAGACAAGACTTATTGCTAAGGGTTTTAAACAAGAGCATGGAGTTGACTTTGATGAAGTCTTTTCTCCTGTGGTCAAGATGACCACGGTTTTGTCCTTAATCACGTAGCTTGACTTGGACATGTATTAGATGGATGTCAACACTTCATTCTTGCATGATGAGATTTACATGGAGTAGCCCAAGGGCTTTGCAGAACTTGGCAAGGAGCACCTAGTGTGCAAGTTGAAAAAAAGTCTTTATGGCTTGAAGCAAGCACCTAGGGAGTGGTATCATAAGTTTGATGCCTTTATGCAGTCACAGGACTACAGCAGAAGTGCTATGGATTCGTGTCTTTATATGAAGTCAGCTCGTGATGGCTCATTGCTTATTTTGGTACTTTATGTGGATATGTTGATAGCAGGGAAAGCTCATGATGAGCTGGATGCTCTTAAATCTCAATTGAAGAAGAGCTTTGAGATGAGGGATTTGGGACACGCCTCTCACATTCTCGGTATGCACATTAAGCATGATAGGCATCAGGAACTACTCTACCTCTCACAAAGGGAGTACATTCATAAAGTCCTTGAGCATTTCCGCATGCAAGACATGAAGCCTATTGGTTGTCCATTACCTTCTTATGTGAAGGTCTCACAAGTCGATTGTCCACAAACAGATGAGCAAAGGACCGAGATGGCCAACATCCCTTATGCATCAGTCGTGGGTAGTTTGATGTATGCTATGATAGCCACTCGTCCAAATATTGCCTTTGCAGTTGGTGTTGTGGCTCACTATATGGCTACACCTAGTAAGAAACATTGGGATGCCGTGAAGAGTGTCATGAGATACCTGAAAGAAGGGCATAGCAAATATGTGTATTTGCTATGGCAACTAGGATACAGGAGTTGTGGGGTACACAGACTCCGATTATGCAGGACATGCAAATAGTAAGAAGTCCACTTCTGGCTATGTACTCACCTATGCTGGAGGTGCTGTCTCTTGGATGTCCAGGGTTCTGAAGTATATGGCTCCCTCTACCACTAAGGCCAAGTATGTTGCAGCCACTGAGGCTTGCAAGGAGTCCATATGGTTGGGTCATTTGGTTCATGACCTTGGGATTGATATTGTACCTATGCTGCATTTGGATTCTATGAGTGCTATTCAACTAGCCAAGAATCCGATCTTCCATGCGAAGACTAAACACATTGAGGTGAGGTATCACTTCATACATGGGGTCGTGGAGGACAAGTTTGTTGACCTTGTCAAGATCTCCACTAACAAAAATCCTGCAAATCTGCTCACAAAAAGCCTCACTACTGAGCGCTTTGCCTTCCTCAGGAGATTGATGGGCATTGGATGAGATAATGTTTTTCCTCGTCCTGTTGTACATGTGTACATTGTACTATCTTTTCTTTTTCTTTTCACTCCTCACTGGGGTAGATTCACCTTTAAGTGGAAGGTTGTTGGGGGGGTAAATGTGCCTCCGCCTAGCCACCCGTGTATTACTAGACTGACAGTACCTGCCACTACACACTGCAGGTGGCGGGCACCTGTCACTATCGCTTTCTTCTTTATTCTTTTAGTGATGGTTTGAATAAAGGAAGGCCCAATCACACATTGTGTTTGTTGGAGTTCCCATTTGGTCTTTCTCTCTTTCTTTCTCTTGCTCTCCTGCCATAGCTCTTCCAAGCAAGCTTCAATCCTTCTCACCTTTCATTGCTGATGAAACCATCCTATGGCAAGTTGGACCCGATTAGCCAGGTGGCTTCTCTCCTAAAAATTAGAAAAGATAAGGAAATTGTGACCATCCTAGGGTCGAGTTCTAGATCCAATTTAGCACCATTTTAAGGGGCCAGTGTGAGACTATGCCTTATGTGTAGAGGGGTTAACTCCCCCTCATTTCTTACTCTCATTGAACCAAGTGTAGTGCTTGCCTACCTTAAAGTGTTTGATGGCTCACACAATAATGACCATCCTAGCTTGGTGCTAAAATACAACTAGAGACTATAGATGTGTCAATAGAAACATACAAGTCGATCCTCATGGTATGAGGCCAAATGCTTTGCATGGTAAGTAAACCTAAAGATCAACTAGTTGCCTAACTCCGCAAATCCATGAGTAGCATGGATGGTGACAGCTTGGATCGTGGATCCCTAGACAATTATCAAACTACCCCTTTAAGATTTTGTAATGAAGCAAATTAGTCACATTAGTTCACTTACCTTTACCAAAATAAACCATGTAAATACCTTAGCCATGATGATACTAGGGTTTACTATAAAAATGTAAGAAGTGCTAATGTAGGGGTCTTTTTGACGTTTATACTATTTTTTTCAAAAACTTGATGATACATTTGTCACAGTGGTTGGGTGAGTTTCCAACTTTCTCTTTACCTTTTCTTGACATCTGAGATGTACTTGGTGGAATAACCTGTGACCTCAATCTGCCACTCCAAGGTCTATCAATAGAACCATGACTAGGAGACTCTTATGGTTCACTCAATGTTTGTGACTGTTGACATATTTTCAACACAACCACACTCTCATGTTCATCAACCCCAACTGTATTCTACACATTACTATACCAGCTACTTGTTTCATCAAAAATAACATCCCTGCTAACTCTCAACTCGTATGTAATCGGGTTATAACATATATATCCCTTATCATCAAGATAATATCCAAAAAATACACATTTTTCTATTTTGGGATCCAATTTACTACACAACTCATCAAGAATATGCACATAAGCAATACATCCAAATACTTTCAGATGGGACATATTTGGTGTTCTACCCGTAAACTTCTCTTTGAATGTCATACCATGTACAATAGCAATGGGTATCCTATTCATAATGTATCTAGTAGTAGCAACTACTCTAATCCAATAGTAAATTAGGCAAGTTTTTTTCTAACATCAGTGCTCAAGTCACCTCTGTAATATGCCTATTTTTTCATTAAGTAACTCCATTTTGCTATGGAGTATATCTACATGTATATTGCCGCTATATACCATTTTTCTACAAAAAATTAAAAAAACTTACTTGAGATATATTCTTCCCCTCTATCTGACCTTAGGCATTTAAATATACAACTCCATGTCCTTCTCAATCAAAGCTTTTAAAGTGAGTAAACACCTCACTTTTCTCATGCATAAAGTAAAACCATACTTTGCCAATATGATCATCAATGAAGGAAGCATAATGCCTGCAACAACCACTCAAAGTTGGAATCTTTGTAGGACCCCACACATCAGAATGTGTCAATTGAAGTGGCTTCTTGCATACATGCTTTTCATGTGGAAACTCATGCCTTGCTTGCTTTCCAAATTGGATGCTTCACATACTTCATGTATCCCATCAACCCTAAACTTGGGCAAGCCATCCACAAATTGCATGTCTTTTAGTGGCTACACATTCACATGACCAATTCTCTTATACCAAATTTCAATATTAGCCACAACACCTAAACCTTGTCCAACACATGGCAACATCCATTTCAGGTAGGCTTACATCAAGAGTAAACAATCTACCAACATGTTTTCCTTTTACAATCAACCTACAAACATTTTTGAGATCTTCTACATAACAACCATTAAATGTAAATCAAACTTGTAATCCATGTTCTACTATCTAACCAATAGAAACCAAGTTTTTTGCAATATTTGGTACATACAACATATTAACCAAGTACTTAGTTTTGCCATCCTACGTACTCAAAGGATTATTCCAATATGAGTAATCGAGTGAGCTCTATCATCCCCTATCTCCACATAGCCCAAAGACTCTAGATTGTGTATCTCTCTAAACCACTCTCCATGAGAAGTCATGTGGTTAGAGATACTTGAATCTACATACCATACATCAATCTTTGATGAACCATCAATAGTTATAGTATTCTTAAGGTGTTGCATAATAAATAATTATTCACTTCTATAATTATTTTTTTGCTACTAGATGCTTAATTTCCTTATTGATTTTTTCAATTTCTAATTTCAACCTTCTTTTTGAAGTAAATTTTAAAAATGTGACCTTTTCTACTAGAATATCGACACTCTTTGCTATCAACATGAGAACTTTTTTACATTTTAGAATCTACAACTTGCCCTCTTTGACTCCCCCTACCTTGGGATTGTCCTCCTCAATTTTGTTGTGTATCATATCATTGACCACAACTACCACCTTGGCCTCTACCATGACCTCTACCTCTACTAGTAGAGTAAAATACATAGTTAGACTTGTTTTTTCTTTGAGAAGAAGAGGAATCTAAGTCAAGGTTCTTCTTCTCAAGTATCAACATAGAAATCAAGTCTGCAAAATTCGGGATATCATCCCTTGTATTCATAGATAACTTGAAGCTCTTGTATTCATCTCCAAGTCCATCTAAGCATGCATGCATAACATCATCATCATCAACTATCACACTAATAGATCCAAGAGCTTCCACAATACTCTTGATCTTCAAGGCATAATCATTAATGGATAAGTTCCCTCTTTTCACTTGGTTCAACTCTAACTTGAGCTGTAACTTTCTGGCCTTTGTATTTACTTGTAATAGCCTTGCCAAAATTTTCCATGCAATAGTGGGGATTTCAGATTCTTGCAAATAGCCTATCATGCTATCTATGACACCGATAGATAGCCAATACATTACTTTATTCTATATCAGCTCCTCCCAACCTTTCTTAGCCTTTACCTATTCTACAATAGCATTTCATGTAGGAACTTCAGGTACTACTGCCATGTCTCCTTCAATATAATTCCAAACACCTTTGCCCCTCTAGAAATTTGTCATCTTGAACTTTCATGTATGATAATTGTTCTCATCACCGCTGACAATCTAGTTGAAGTTATTAGGCATTTTGACAAAACAAAAAACCTTGCTAAAATATGTAATCTGCAAGCAAGTTGATACTAGGTGCACCACAACTAAATATGTAGCCTTTTTCACTAATGACTGCACAACAATACCTACAATTAACAATTTGTATGTAGATGCCTTTTTTGTCCACTATCTACCAAACACGTGAAACCTTACACATTTGAAATCAATAACCTGTGCATCTATAAACAACGGACACAATGAAAACTACAATACACCCAAAGTTTGCTCTCGGGACCACTTGCAAGTCCAGAATGGAGACCGAAATGACCTTGGATGCCAAAAATCATAAGTGAACAAGCCCAAAAGGGCCTATCTATAGTATATACACCATTCTATTTGCTCATCAAGTTTCAGTGCAATCAGAGACTGCAATCCTACTAGCCTTAGGAGCCTCCTATAGGCTATAACCTAAGGCAAATCAAGCAAGCTAGAAGAGCTTTGCACTCTTACTTTCATGCTCCAATGCCTTCACCTCAACCTTTAATTGAGCTCAGCACAGCCATGGGACGACTTTGATACCATGAAAACAGACAAGAGGGAAGAGAGGTGAAGAAACTAAAAGAACACATACAAAAGCAATAGAGACTTAAGCACATGTAGATAGGGCTAAAATCTTCTTCTTTTTCTTTCTTCTTATTCCACACAAAAGAACTAAGTCCACAACATGATAAAAGACTAATATGAAAGTACCACCACACAACATATGTACATGTGGTCACTAAGTGTGAACCCACTAGGAAAGAAGAAATGGCACAATGAATGTGACATAACCAAGTCACTAGCATATCCTCATGTCGGTCACCTATCATGTCAGTGAATAATATCCTACCATATCATCAAGGCACATAATGGATGCAACTCATGTAGAGCTTGATATCTCAACAAACAAATCTATATAGCTTATGTATCAGGTGAGAGACTTGGGCATTGTAGGAGATGTTACCTCATTCCACCGTGATAGTCAAAGTGCCATTCAATTGGCACAGAACCCTACCTTTCATGTAATGACAAAGCACACAGAAATGAAGTATCACTTCAAAAGGGAGGTACTCGAGAATAAGCACATTGAGCTTGTCAAGCTTATCAAGCTCCATACGGATAATAACCATATACAGATCTTCACGAAGAGTTTACCTTCTAAGTGTTTCACATACTACCGAGTGTTGATGGACATTGGATAGTATTTTCACTTTCTCATTATTCCTTGTAATGGCACATTGGTCGTTAAATGGGAGGTTTTTTTGGCTAAAGGCCAATGGCAATAGTTGGGTAGACTCCCCTTGTATAAGTGCACACTGTATAATCATATATATGTGAAGATAACAAAGAATAGGGGTAGCATTCATTGTATCCACAAAATTCTCTTATGTGCTTCTCTCTCTCAATCATCTTGCACACCATAGCTTCCATCTCACACCCCATTGTTATTTCTCTCTCAAAGTGATGCATGAATATACTTTAATAGCTAGGAATGTTGTTTGAATAAGAGTAATTTAAAGTCAACATTAACGAGGTCTAATATATTTAATGCTACTTAAAATAAGCCATTAGGTAGCACTACATCCATTCTTTTATGTACATATTACAAGGCCTAATACTTAGTTTGCATTAGCATAGATGAGCAGGTTTATGCATAGCCCATACACTAAGCGTTGGCACACAATGAAGTGCTTCTCCACTATTTGAGTGGTACTTAACACCTTGGGTTGTTTGATCCCAAGGGGGTCATTCATGCTAGACTTATATGTTTTTTTGGATTTTGAAGGGGCTCATTGATAGATCATTAGTTTGTCAATGAATAATTTATATTGAGGTTGGGCAAGAAGCATCCTATTGCTCCCATTTCAGTTGTGAAGCAAAGTATAAGGTAGCTTTTCCAATCTAGAGATGAGTATGTTTGCCTTGTATACCTTTTGGCTGATTTGGACCTTGATAAACCATATGTTGCCACTTTCATCATTGACAATGAGAGTGCATTGGATAGAGCCTAGTGTTCCATACTAGAATTTAGCATATCGAGGTGCATTATTATTATAATAGGGAGAGACTCTTTGCACATATAAGAACAACCTTGTGGATCCTTTTACAAAAGAGGTTACTCCCCTTTGATAGATCACAGTCTACCAACTTGTCACTTCCCTCTATACAAGCATCAACTTTTGTCCATTACAACACTTCCATGGGGAATTTGCTACCATATATTGGTAGTGATATATGTGCACACACATAAGACCACCAAGGTACTTTTTTCCCTCACTAGGAGGTCGCTTTTTTATTGATTTTGTATATATGCCATTCATTCTAAGGGAAACATTGTCTTGTAAGTATTTTATGTTGATACTTCTCATTGCAATTTTTGTTTTGTGCTCTCAATCTTTTTCTTCTCTAAGGTTATGTATGTGCATTCCTATAACCCTAAATCCAAAATAAAGAAAATTTGCACACATCTTATAGCATCGCCTTGATCTACTGATAACTACTCTTTGGAACAATGTATCAAAAGATTGTTGAGCCTCCCAGTCGATATAAAATATTGTCAGATTCAAGGATAAACCCTTTTTTAATCGAGTACTTGTGAGTAATTGAACATCTTAAATGTGGTAAATAAGAGAATAGAAAAGTGAGCTACTTGGCCTAATTAGCCAACAATCAAGTTAGTCTCTCGCTAGCTTTTTTTAAATTTGATGAAGGTGGTATATATTGTAGTGTACAATAGTTGGAGATGATCGACCAACCATAATATATATCTAATGGTTAATTGGCCTTTCTTGAGAAAGTTGAGAAGAAAGATTTTCTAAAGAATAGTCTTTCTACTTTGCTAAGATTGAGGTGCTATTAGTTTTAACATTGGAATTATCTTGCATATCACTTATCGAAACCATAAAACATTGAACATGACCCTTAATTACTATAGAGGCTTGCAT
Source organism: Lygodium microphyllum (assembly GCF_053477565.2). NCBI lineage: Eukaryota > Viridiplantae > Streptophyta > Polypodiopsida > Schizaeales > Lygodiaceae > Lygodium > Lygodium microphyllum. The sequence goes on along the minus strand of NC_141161.1, from coordinate 14,393,475 downwards.
ATGGGTGACCATTAATATGGTGTCTTTGATCACTCTTGCTTTGAGTTATATACTTCTTGCCTTTGTATGCAAATTTTACCTTATTCTTATAGGATACATATATGAGTCTATCTTGTGGTTCAAAGGCATACCATGAAGTGTATTTCAACCATCAAGTTCTCCAACATAGAAGGTAACTTGGCTTCATTGTAACCTTGGAGCTACAACCTAAGCCTATCAATATATGGTACAACTATCTTCATTGTATCACCATCATAAGCATTAAAATCTTGGTAGATTCCTATCTCCATGTCTTCATTCTTTAGGCCCGGCTCTTTAGATAAATGAAGTTTTCATTGCCCTAGGGTTTATCAAGAGCCATGCTTGCTTACCTTGAAATTATTGCCAAGACTTTAGTAGATCCTCCATCTACAAATTTTGATGTGTATTTGTGTCATCATGTCACTTGTGGCGTTTGTTCCATCATATCACTCGTAGTGTTGATTCAAATTGGTGCTTAGATTTGTTGTTAGAGATCTTGTCTTAATTACATAGTTTGTTTACCCACGTTTGAAACTCCCCTTCCTTATGTCCCCTTCTTCATATAGCATTGATGTTACTCTTCATTAAATTGCTTTATCAACAGTGGGTATAGGTTGGAATGAAATTAGGGAGCGTTAGAAGGCATGTAGGGCTTCATCTTCTCCCAACTTAGTGATTCCTTTTTCCTTTTTTATTGTCATTATTTAGAGGCTAAATACTACTCTTGATCACTTGCTATTATTTTGGAATGATTTGTTGCCATATTTTCCATGAATTAGTATGGTTAATGAGCTCCTTGAGATTAGAACAATGATAGTGATTGAGAGTAGTATGAAGCTTGAAATGCAAACAATTCTAGGGCTTTCTCAATCTATCAAGGCTATTGATTTTCTCTTGAAGTGTTGAGACTTCAAGAGAAATGTCCAAAATCACATTATTTAGTCATCAAATGGTTCAATTTTTCTTTGTTAGAGCCGATCCCATTCCATCTTTGTATCTCTTGTGAATTGAACATGCAAATTTTGGGCTTATAACATACAAATGAAAGACCCCCAAGTTTTTGGAGTAGTATGAGCATATTCCAACTTGTCCACCCCATGTGAGCTAGGTTAACCAATGTAGAGTTTCAAACTTAGGATTTTTATATATAATTATTATGGCCACACAATGTTTGGACTTTATGAATAAATTTAAGAAAAAGAGTAGGCCTATTTGAACCATTATACACATGAAATGTAATCTCCTTTGGACATGATTTTATATTTACCTTATTGTGTCTTGTCCATTCCCAAATATTGATGTGAAAGAGGACGAAGTGCTTTGATGAGCATGAAGATGGAAATGAAGGTGGAGAACATTGATGTCTTTGTTGATTATGAGACCTTCCATGAGCATGTGACACTTTATCACTTGATAAGGATCCACAAAAAAGACATGAGATGACACTGAGAAGATGAAAGGCTTTTGTGGGAGCTACTATTTGTTTTGAAGTAGAAGGGGTCGTTTGGTTTGGTCCGCTTTTCCTCCTTTCTTGATCAATTGCTTACCTTGGTAAAACTTTGCTTTTTGGAAGCTGATGGGCTTCTTCCATTGGATTCATAAGGCTTCTCAACTCTCTTTAGGTCACCATATACAATGCCATGTAGGTGGTGTACTTATTGGCCATTGTTTAGGTTTTCTAATGCAGTAGTGACAAGATTCAATTTAGCCTTCACTTTTGCCACATCCTTAATACTATGCATGGTGGAAGCTATCGTGATGGCTCTCTAATAGAGCTCTTGGTGTACTGAAATGACATATCTAAGATGACTATGTGTGTCTTGAGTTGACTTTCTCTATGTGTTGATATTGTCAATTGGCATATCTTATGGTTTTTGGGTGTGTGTCACTAAACAATCAGACAAAAGGCAAGAGGCCTCATGAGGATCTCACTTGAGGTCCCCATGGGACCATGTTGAGATATATTGGATGGCATGTGGGCACTAACGTAACCTTAGAGCAATAGTTGGCACTTCTTCTCTAGAGCATTGGAGAGAAACCCCTTTAATGGAGCTCCATGAAGCTTTCTTTAGTAGTTAGTAGTGGTTAACAATCAGTTCTTCTTACAACCATGTGGAATATGACTTTTGATTAGCTATTCTTTAAGTCATGCATTGACCAATTCAAGCACCTTATTGAGAATTTGATTTGTTAAGGAGGAGACATGAGCTCAACCAAGGCAAAGATGGCTTGGTGATTTGGGGATCATTGATCCACATAGCCAAAGGAGAGCCTTATTAGGGGTATCGTTTTAGGTGTGGAGATATAGAAAAGCCTATTGTGAGGAAGTTACAACTTACTACACCTGAACTTGAAGGACATTGCAGCCTACCACTCATTGTATTTTTCAATAGATCAAAATAAGAGACCTTGGTGGTAGGGAGTGGTTTTGAGGTATATTTGCATCTTCCATAATTAGAGCACAGAGATCTCTTTCATATGGCTTTCATCAACTACCATCGATCACAATTGATGTGATGGAGCCATTCTAACTAGAAAAACGATAAATTAATAGCTATGAGGAATTGACTATTCTCCTAAAAACTACCTCATGCATAGCTCTAAGGATTGTCCAAACTCCCAAACTACCTTACATTCATTACATGACCTGAATCAAGTGAAAACAATCTTGATCATCTTAAATAATTCTAATTCTGCTAAATGGTACACCCTTTCAGCCATGGCACTAGCATAAAATGTAGATCAACTCACTCTTAGTTCATGGAAGGTGGCACCAACTTTGATAGTCTTAAGGACTAATGGTCTACCATCTAATTTCCCTAAAATAAGTTTCTTTAGGATTATAATGCTCTAATTTGTATACTAATTTAACATTTGTCATTTCAGAAAGTAAAATGACAAATCGGGTCAATCCAATCATAGAACACACCCATCAGGGGGGGTAAGGTAACATCCACCCACTTTCCACTCACACACCTACGGTGTTCTTTAGTTTTCTAATTAAGCATCTTAAGGTAACATCCACCCACTTTCCGCTCACACACCTACGGTGTTCTTTAGTTTTCTAATTAAGCATCTTAAGGTAACATCCACCCACTTTCCACTCACACACCTACGGTGTTCTTTAGTTTTCTAATTAAGCATCTTGCCACACAATGTATAGGTTAAAAAGCAACTTCCTTTTTGTTGAGATTCAACAATCACACTCACTAACAGCCTCTTTGTATGGAGCTTCAGGGCCAAGGACATGCAGGCTTACCTATCCCATATGCACAGTGGTGCCTACTGCAGTTTCCTACTTTCCTATAAAGCATTGTACTTGCTTCCTTTTCTTAATGCAATGATAGTACTATTTTCTTATCAGTAAAGTGTCAGTGTCATTGTCCACATACACAAGATTGTGTTTATGAGTCCAAGTCTCAATCTTAGAACCTAATTCACTTGTGTAACAAACAGTGTCTTTGTCTTCTTCATCATGAGTTTACTCTTCTTCTTTCATCCACCATAACTAACTACCATGTCCTAGATCCGGCTCATTCGACATGGTATCAGAGCTCGATTGGGCATGGCCTAGCCTCGTCTCTGCTCTTCCAGCTCTTCTTTATCTTTCCTCAGCTCGGCTTGAGTTCATGACTTCACTCCCAGCTCAATTTTGACTCTACCTTCAATAAAGCTCCAATGGCTGCCATAGCCTGCAGGACCCTGCCTCCTTGGAGCTCTTAGATCTCTTGAACCAGGCAATATCTCCCCAATCTCTCTTCTGGAGGATCATTCCTTGACTCCCTACGCTCCTTCCTGGCACATCACAGAGGCATATTGGCAACCGACAGCCCTGGCAGTGCGAATTTTCGTCCTTGCTGTCCAGATATGCGCCAGTCCCGGTTCGTACAGCTGTTCGTCTCCCACGCAGCGCAATCTGGTCCATGACCTTAGGGCTTTGGAAGCCCATGTCATAAGCTCTCTATCCATAAAAAAAGTTTGGAAAATGATCAAGGCTACAACCCACACAGACTGAAAAACCAGGCCCCTGTCTCAGAAACCCTAATTCCATCATAGCCAAAATCTCCCAAGCTCATTTTTCTCTCATTTTCTCACTCCTGCCACTAAACCAAGCTAAAGCCCACTCTGATCTACTGTCCCAGCACCAAATCAAGGAGGGGAAGGACCTGAGAAGATTGAAGAAGGATCAATGACCCCGAGCAAGGAAGATTCAAGCTCAACATCAAGTCTCTACATAGTGTGTTTTCACACTACCATTACTTGTGTCTCTTGACACATTGTAATCTGCTCCTTCACCTGTAACACCTGAGAATCTTGGTACTGATTTGCTGCTGCTTCAGCTATCCAACATGGGAAAAGACTCTCCAAATGCTCGGTTCAAGGGAGTCGGTTTCACACCTGGCAAACCCGCATCAAGCTCATTCTGATGAAGAAGGGTCTTTGGGCCATTACCAATGGCAAAGAGAAGAAACCTCGGGATGCGGACCTTGCAGTTACTTGGCAGAAGAATGATGACAAGGCACAAGCCATCATTAAGCTGGAATTGGATGACAGCTACATCCATCATGTGGATGCCTGTGACACGTCCCATGACACTTGGGACAAATTGGATACCTTATTTGGTGCACAGTCAAAGTCGTCTAAGTATGGTCTATTGATTGAATTTTTCCGACTTGATATGAAGCCTCATACATCCCTGGCATCCCGTCTGAACTACATGGAAAGCCTGCTTACTCAACTTGCAGGGATAAAGCTAAAAATGGATGAAGATGTTTGTATTGGTGTCTTGTTAAAAAGTCTCCCTCCTGCCTATGATAATGTATCAAGCACTAAAAAAGGAAATGGTGAGTAGATAAAGATGACACTAACACTTGAAAAGAGCGAACCTTAAAGTAAGTCACTAGATCTTGCAAGAGAGATTTGCTAAAGTAGCACTAGCTTAAGAAATGTATAGCTTCCTAAGAGACTAAAATAGAATAAACATTTTTGAAAGAGCATATAGTATGATGAACTAGAAATCCTAAACTTACCTTAATTAGGGTAAACATTTCCTAATTGTTCTTGAGCCAATCTAAAGATAGTCTTGTTTGCAAGGATTTAATCTCCTTTGAGGATAGTGATGAATATGCAAGTCTATCATGTGAGTTCAATAGAAAGGATTTATAAAAGTCGCTTTTTGCATACAAAGGGGTATTATTTAATAGGGATATTCACAAGTTGAATAGGGAAAAGGCATGTTTTATTCATGATAAATGTATAGATAAGGGGATTCTAAAACCAAACGTGATAGTAAGGGTCTTCATATAGTGAAACCCCTAGAGTTAATCATATCTAGTTGAGGGTATTTATGGGAAACATTTAGTCACGACAATAATTAAGTGCGTATTTCTCCCTTGTGGTTATGTGTTTTGTTTAGGATTGAATGTTGGCAAGTATGTATTGCTAAGTAGTAATGATTGGAATCATGAGTTTGCATTACCATGAAGTGGGATGAATACCTTGAAAAGATTGTTTTTGTACTTGGTTGCATGTTCTTATTTGAAAGGAGGTTATCGATAACATTTGTGTTTCTAGCTAAACATAATTAATTTCAATGATTATAGCTCCCCAAGGTCCTTGTCAACGACTCTCACACCAAGAACCATTTTACCTAGAGTGCTAACCAACACTTAAGTTAAAGGACAACCATGGAGGAAGGTTTACTCCTATGGCAGCATGAAAATTAGTGGGGGTTCTAGTCATGTGGTAACCCCATAAATGGTCCTAAGATGGAGAAAAAATCTATGCGAGCAATATGTATGGTTATTGAAATGCCCAATTCGAGATAAGGGCATGGTGGATCCCAAGAAGTGTTGGGATATTCAAATGATTGCATATTTGTCTCAAAGGGAGCAAAAAATGGTACAAGTTACACCAAGTTGTTTTCAATAAACTATTTTTAAAGGACTATTTACAATTGTTTCCACGTATGTGATTAAAATTATATTCAAGGAATGATTGGTTAAAAGTGTCGAATGAGCCGGATCTAGGACATGGCAGTTAGTTATGGTGGATGAAAGAAGAAGAGTAAACTCATGATGGAGAAGACAAAGACACTGTTTGTTACACAAGTGAATTAGGTTCCAAGATTGAGACTTGGACTCATAAACACAATCTTGTGTATGTGGACAATGACACTGACACTTTACTGATAAGAAAAGAGTATTATCATTGCATTAAGAAAAGGAAGCAAGTACAATGCTTTATAAGAAAGTAGGAAACTGCAGTAGGCACCACTGTGCATATGGGATAGGTAAGCCTGGATGTCCTTGGCCCTGAAGCTCCATACAAAGAGGCTGTTAGTGAGTGTGATTGCTGAATCTCAACACCCCTCCTCAATCACAACTAGAAAGGCACAAAGTGTGTAGAGGCTGTAATGAGAACCACCTGCAAAGTGTGGGCACACCACAAACATGGTAGACACCAGAGTCTGTCGCAGAAAAGGCTAAGTGTGGACACCAAAACATGATGGACATCCGGAGGCTGTAACAGGGGCCTCACAAAGTGTACAGGGACTGTAGTGCCAAGTTACATGAGGAGTTTACAAAGCTTATGGCAAGAAGCATTAGGGCAAGGAAATACAAGGCTTTTAAAACAGTCTATCAGAGTAATGAGAGTAGAAGGACTGATGAGTCTTGTCATTCCAATCCTGGTGGTCTTCATCTTCATATTTTGGTCCATTAGCAAAGGTACAAAACATAGATGCACTTGTGGAAGAAAAACGAAAAAGAGATGAGGATATTGTAGGGACATCTAAAAAAATGACAAGAAGAAGTGTGGATAAGCCTAAAGCTACAAATCAGCCACCTCCCGAGCATGTTATGGAAGAGGTTAGTCAGGAGCAAAAACATGATAATAAATAAGAGGGCAAAAAGAAGGGCAAGCAGCCAGGATATAAGTTGCAATTTGACATTGGGACAGCTACAGATCTTAAGAAGGTTCTTGAAGAACGGATCTTAAACAATCGGGTGGAATTCACCTTAGGAGAGGGGCTTGGCATTTCCAAGCAAAAATTTCATTATGAGTTCATTGACATAATTTAGAGGAAGCGTTAGTTTCTTGGTGATACTACTAGTGCATAACTACAATTTAAAGGTTTAGAGTTAATTTAAATCATGTTTATAAAGCCCCATATTCTTACTATGGTTAATTTATGCTAACATTATTGAGGTTTAACCCCCTACCCCCTACCATTAGTAGGATTTGTAGACCAAAAATGGTCAAAGATAAGAAGATCCCCCTCAAGGCTTATGTAGGCATCTTACTACATGAGCCAACATGCACAAACTCTAGAGGAGACTTTACTCACTTCTTACATTATTATCAAAATGCCTTTCTTTGTCGCTTGTCTATTATACAAGCTTTGCATGATTACTTTGTTTTAATGACTATAAGTAGGTGAGAAACTATACCTCGTGCATCTCCTTAACACAACAAATCCCATGTGACCAAATCTTTCATGCCAAAGTCTGCTCGTCTCCACTCTAGCAATGGTCATATGAGCAATGTCTTGACATAGATTGTTCCTTCATTCTCCATTGCCAACACAGTCAAGAGTTTTTGCACTTCACTAAGCAATTGACAACTAATTTCCCTTAATCACTAGCACATACATCAAAATTGAAATCTTTTTTACTTCACCATTTCTAGCAACAAAGTGCCCTTAGCATGACTTGCATTTGTAAAGGCTACACAAAACCATGTAAATCTCTGTTATTGATCATGTGATGGGAGGCTTCACTATCCAACACCCATGAGTGGGACGTGCTTCTTGCATCAAGTAGCATACTTCCTCAAAGGTGTTCATGAATAACTCTAGCTTTTCTTCAGCTATGTTGCCTATCTCCTTCCTTTTACTTTTCATGGGACAACTATTTTTTCTATGTTATCAACATGACAATTTGCAAGTGCATGTCTCTTCTTCTTACAATATAAATAGTCTCCTTGGAACTTCTTCTTTTTGCACCATTGCCTTTGATGGAGGAACTGGAGAATGCAGTATCTCTACTATTGCTTCCTTCTCAAGCTTTAAGCTACAACTTCTCCTCCATTAGCAATGCACAGAATTCCTCAAATGTCAATGCTTCATGTCTCACTTGAGTGTTAAGAGCTATTATCAATCCATCAAACTTTAGTGGAGATCCAAATATATTATGGAGCTAGCTCCTTGCTCACTAGTCGTCTATATCCTAGTGCCAACCATCATGTCATGCATATTCTTGATCTGAGTGATGTTGCATTTGTCTCCCTTCAATAAAGTTCTTTGTTGCTAGTTCATTCTTTAGGTTTTAGATCCTTATTTGGTTTCACATTTTGTATTGACTATTTGAGATGTTCCAAGCAACTAATGCCTTGGTTGTATGCTAAATCAAGCTCAACACATGGCCAAATTTGCTTAGGCACACATATCATTTGCATTCCCTCGTTTTCAAGCTTTTAATAGATTAGCATTTGGAGGAATTTCATGGGTCGAGGCCAAGTTGTTGTTATGGGTTAGTCCCCACCATTGTCTCTTGAAGCTCATAAGAATAAAAGATTTTGTACACAACAAAGCAAACTCAAGGGCGCTATCATAGATAGGAGTTGATTATGCTCTTATTATTTCTTGGTTTATTTGGACTATAAGGTGTAGCCATGATATATGACCTTTAGGATGTTTCCACTATAGAGGTGCTAGTTCATACTCTCTATAAAGATGGAATAAGTTGTAGGGTGGTTTTCGCTTGATGAGGAGGAGGAGAGATCAACACCTTCTCTTGTAAAAATTACATGGTGTACAAATAGAATCTGAACAAAGAGCAAAGAGCACACAACAAATCAGAGAAGAACTAAGATTTCTTTAATTGTAAACAAGGGGATACAACAATGATGGTTCTATCAACCCATGTGCTTCTAAAGTGAAGCTTACATGGCAATCTAAATAGTGTTAGCTAGATGAACTTTGACTAGGTGAATGATTGATGGTCATATTTTTGAAGGGATCTCCTTTTTATAGCCCTCGAAGGTAGTTAGGTTTGGTCAACACACCGTATCGTTAACCTTTGCTAGTTGGCTAAATATTTCCTTTATTGTTGGGTCATGGACTCCATTCTCTCAAAACCCTTGCTAGAAGGGCCATTGGAACCCCCTAGACTCCCTAATCGAGGGTTGATTCCATTGCCTCTGGGACCCAAAATAGGGATCCTTGATAACTCACACACCCCACAACTCCATGTAGAGTGCCTTAAGTTGGTCTCCATCTAACCTAAAGGCTAGACCCACAAAGGTCACCTTTTTACCATTTGCTCATATAGACCTTGTTTGATTTACTCAAGGCTTAGCATGACTTCTCCTCATAATGGGGGCCTTAGAACGTTGAGCACCATGGATCATTGATGGCACCTTATGTGGGTGCAACATTGAGCATGTGTAAGATTTTCCACCTAGCTTTTCATATTGTATGGCACTATAGCACACTATATTGGTTGTTTACTCAACCATTGTATTTAGAGGGATTTCATAGTACATTGTATGTTTTACCTCAAGGGGTTTTCATCGGAGATGTCATTAATAGAATTTCATTATGTGTAAAAGAACTCTAATGCATCATTTTAGATATCTTTCAACTTTAAAGAAGAATATATTACACTAATTAAATGTGAAAACTCCATCAAAAGGATACATGCTCCTTTTCATTTGAGTTGTGACACTCACTAAGGAAACAAAGGGAAGTCAAAGTGAGATGAAGAAAAATAACTATTCGTAATATTGGTGGGCCATCTTGGCTTATTTTATATTTATATTGGTATTTCTTTCCTCTTGTCTTTGTCTCTTTTTGGATTATTTTTAATAAAATTGTGTGCCTAATATTCTTTTTATATCGAGTTGGATTTCAATCATTTAGGTTTTACTTCTCTTTGGGTTCTTCACTTGTTTAAGTTTAAGACTAGGAATTTAAAACATGATCCCCTCCTCCTCTTCCTCCCCCTAAATAAATAAATAAATATATTAAGACACATGTAGTTTATCTTTATGTTTTGTAGATGTATTTTTCTAATGCTAATCTTGTAAACATTGTACGCCATGATCTTTTGCCTCATTATGATAAAAAAACACAACTTATTGTTACACAAGAAGTTTTTGACATTTTCCCAAGTGGGAAAATTTGTTGTAGGAAAAGGGGCCACTTTCCCTTCTTTTGGCCTATAGTGCTTAGCATCATAAGCTTTGCTCGGGAGGCACTGGATACCTAGTTATGTGCGATAAGGGGAAGGAGCTACTAGCTTGGTGTGGGGGTTAATAGTTCCATGCAGTCAACCGCAACGGTCTCCCCTTGCCCCTAATTGCACCTAGCTAGGTATACAATGCCTCCCTCTTTGCAGAAACTCATGGTGTAAAACTTTTGGTGTTACTTTTTGTATAGGAAATTTTCTACCAAGCTCTCATTGTCGTAAAGTAAACATGGTGTGTGGTATGATATTTTGTCCCCTTGTATTTACTAAAATAACATGCGCTTGCCTTCGCTTGCTAAGACCCTTGAAATTCTGGCGAAGGGCCTGAGTTGAAGGGCCCCCTAAGCTGTACGACCAGCGCAGCCATGGAAGCTGTGTCCTGCTCCAACAGTCTCACGGGCCTGGTTTCGAACCTCCCTCCTCCCGAAGGCTCACAGAAAGGCCGAAGGGGTCTCTTCCATCATTCCTCCCCTCTCTCCGCCAACTTGAGCTCCAGAGGTCACGACTTCCATAGAGCCCTTCATCGAACTGCCACTGCGTCGAAAACTGTATGGAGCTCTTCTCTCTACATCATGAAATCTAGGGGTTTTTCTGTTAGCTGTTTTCGGATCATATCGCAAGAAATTTTTGACATGTTTCCAAGTAGGAAAAAGTGGTCTTTTCCCTTGCTTTTCCTTATAGTGTCCAACATCATGAGCTTCGGGGAAGCAGAGACCGCACACCTAGCTAGGTATGGTCGGGGGACAGCCCCCTCCTGAGCTTCTGTGAGGGAGGGACTACAGAACTAGCTAGGTGTGGGTGGGGGCAGGGGAACTCCTGCCGTGAATCCGAACATAGCTAGGTGTGCGGTCCCTCTCTTGCAGAAGCTCATGATGTTGTTATAATCACATGTGGGAATTATAGTGGGAATTTGTCTTAAACTTCTGGTGTATGGATGCAAGTTGCAACTGTGTAATTGCAGAGAGTATAATATATTATTATAGTGTCCACATAATGCACGATCTGGATTATGTTTTCTCAATGTTGATAATGAGGCCACGATAACGGTACTCATTTTGCATTTCAACTTCTTGCATGTGCACTTTGAAGCTCGCTCTCACACACAAAATTTTGAAGGTTTGGTTCAAGTTAAGGGCGAATTGTGCCCAATGTTAAAATCCCCAGATTGGCAGGGCTGAAAAGTGGTCGATGTTGATATTGTAAGCATTGTAAGATATTACATAAATCCTAATAATATAAGCTAATAATGCAGCTTTGAAGACAATTCCTTAGGACATTTTGCTCATGCTGATTTGAGAGCTTGTAGAGACCATGCTTTGTCATATCAACTTCTCGAGAATTTCAACTTCAATGCATGTGAAACTAGTCTTTATCCCTTAAGACAGCCTGTTAGGACATTTTGCCTATGCTGATATGAGCAAAATAATAATGCGTTCCTTAAGAGAATCCCTTAGGATATTTTACTCATGCTGATACGAGAGCTTATAGTGGCTATAGTCTTATTGACTTCTCAAAACTTTCAACCTCAACACATGTGAAGCCAGTCTTTATCAAGCTCTTTTGCATGCAATTGTTTGATTTTGTATATAGTACCTTATTAATCTTGATCAGGGAAGTGATGGGGTGGTTCATTAGTGGTGCAATAACCCTAGATGCAGTTTGTGTCTAAAGAACTGCCTTGGTTTCACAGCTTTATATTAGTCTAAATGACCTTCTTGTCCAATTGGTTGGAGCTGAGATCTCTAAGAAGCTAGGCTTGAAATCTTTCCACTTCTAAATTTAGATAACTCAAACAAGACATTTTCAGGATGGCATTTTTAAGTTCTGTTAGCAGTCATGTTTGTCATGCCTTGTCATCTCTTGCTTGTGAGCCTCAGTCTGAGTCAGACGAGGACATTAAGAGCTCTGACATGTCTGTCATGTGTTATGATGGGGGAGGCTAGTCGCTCTCTACTGGCTGTCTTAGAATGTGCATTTCTTTTTGGCCTCTTTTAGCGGGCAGCCATTGGCTGCCCGGCCACTTTTTTGGTCACTGATGTGGGCCGCCCATTTTAGGGCATTTTTAGGGTTTGCGCCCATTTTAGGGTTAGGGTTAGGGTTTGTCCTTTTGCCTATTTATAGGCAGCCCCCCTCCCCACTTGATCACTTGTCTTCTTGTAGATTCCGACACTCCTTCTCCCCCGTGGTGGTGTTGCCATCATCATCAGCCTGATCTGGTGCCCTCACTGATGCTGTGGGCTGCGTGCAGGGACTGATTAGTCTCCTTCTGCCTTCCCGTTTGTATTCAGCATTCATTTCAGTCAGTGCAGATTTCTCTTCCTTATTTTCTGCTTTCTCTCTCTTTCCCTTCGTGTTTGTATTTCCTCTTCCGCAGCGCACTCTCACATGGTATCAGAGCCGAAGGAGAGTACACGGAGCTGAGATTTACGCGGGAGATCATCCAAATCTTTGCGTTTGCTGCTGGCCTCATCCCCAACAGCCAAGGCGGCCCTTCCAGGAGGTCACCATCCTTGCGTTTGCTGCAGGCGCCTCCTCCAGAGCCTGCCACGTCATCAACCACCACTTCCTGCTTGCGTTTTCAGTCAGGGCGGCCACTCCTATAGCTGGGCGACATTCCTCCAGTCTGCGTTTTGCTGATCTGGTTGTCGTTCCATCTCTAGGAGGCATTTTGGTGCTGCCGGCTTCTGTCTTGGTGCTATTCATCAGACAACCTTGCGTTTTGCAGCTCCAGGTGTCTGTAGGCCTCCCCCGCCTGCTTTTTGGTGATTGGTGACCATATTGCTGGTCATTATTCGGCATCGGCAAAGTTTTATTTGGTGTTTGGTGTTTTGCAGATTGGAAGATGTCTTCTCATCAGTTTACGGGCTTTGATTACTCAGATGACGAGCTTTTGTCTTGACACTCATCTGAACGGAGGCGTGATTTCTATCATGAGGACCGTCGTCCGGAGTCTATTCCTCTTTCCCGTCCCCCTTCTATTCATGTATCTCGGCGAGCCCCTTCCAGTGGGCCAAAGATGCAGCCTTTGGTACCCCCTGTACAGGTACCCGTACTTCCTCAGCTGCCCAAAGAGGACCGGTTGGATGGCTCCAACTTTTCTCTATGGTCTTGCAAGGTGGAGTGTATCTTGGACTCCTTCGATCTTTGGGAGCTTGTTTCTGTTCCTATTCCCCGGCCTAAGGTGGATCCTGTAGATGGGATATCTATGGATTGTGCAGCCTTATGGGATCGGCTCAATTCTAGAGCCAGATCTTTCCTCTTTCTGAGTTTGCAGGATTCTGTCCTTGTTCATGTTCACAGGTTGAAGATTGCAGCAGATGTGTGGAGAAAGCTCGCGTCTCTCTATCAACAGAAGATGTTTGCCCATCGGATATCTCTCAAAAAGAAGTTGCGGATGCTCGCTATTGATGATAGTCCTTCCATGAAGGACCACATCAACAGATTACAGGATATGAGGGATGAGCTTGCATCCCTCGGTCGGAGGATATCTTCTGAAGACATGGCTATGATTCTTTTGACTCAGCTGCTATCGCCTCGGTTTGATATCTTCTACACCAGCCTTCTTACTTCGAGGACCCGTGCCTAGCTTCTATGGGAGGAGCTATCCCCGCTTGTCTTGGAGCATGACGAGTGACTCAGAGAGGTTAGTGCTAGTGGATCCGACTCCACTAGAGCCTTTGTTGCAGGTTCGGGAGGACAGAAGAAGAAGAAGAAGTCACAGGCTAAGAAGAAGGACCGTTCTTCAGGCTCTGACCCAGATTTAGAGAGACCGAAGTGCCCACACTGTGGGAAAGGGACACATCCTGAGGAGAAATGCTGAAAGAAGTACCCTCACCTTCGTCCGGGAGCGAAGGGTGGATCTACATCGGAGCCTTCTTCTACCTCTACACCAGCTGTTACCCACGAGTCAATGTTCCTTCATATCCATGCTTTGGAGGAGGATCCTTCTTCCGTGGTTGCAGTGTCTTCTGCGCAGCCTTGGTTAGTGGATAGTGGTGCTTCGAGTCATATGACTCCCCGAGGTGATTTGTTACAGGATCTTCGTCCATTAGAGGGTTCAGTCACTGTTGGTGACATTTTATCGGTGCCTATTAGTGGTGTTGGCACATTGCCTTTGTTTACCGCCCGACCTTCGAGCTCCTTTTCGCAAGCCCTACATGTTCCGGCTTTGGGCCTTCCCCTCCTCTCAATTTATGGCCTTACGAGGCTTGGCACACGAGTGATCTTCACCGAGCATGCCGTTGTTATTGAGGATTCTTTTACAGGAGCTGTCTTATCTATAGGTTGGCAGGAGAGCGGGCTTTACAGGCTCCATTCCCCTTCTTCGATACAGGGTTCTCCACGGCAGTCTATTGCTACAGCTGTTCCCGCTTGTGCACCTTCTATTCCACAGGTTCCTTCCCATCCCCCACCTTCTCCTCCGGTGGTTCTCTCGTACCCCCCATCCCTTTCAGAGGGGGACGATCTCGGTGATGCGGCTGTGGATTTCGTGGCCCCTAGTGTTTTAGAGGGGGATTCCCAGGATCGTGCGGAGCTCCTTCAGCGGCAGTCTACATCAACGGACTTCATCGACATTGGCATTCTTGTTGCCACCCTAGGATCTATTTCTTCTTCGGCCTTCAGCCACATCCAGGATCTGAGAGGGGGTGTTAGCAGTCATGTTTGTCATGCCTTGTCATCTCCTGCCTGTGAGCCTCAGTCTGAGTCAGACGAGGACATTAGGAGCTCTGACATGTCCGTCATGTGTATTGATGGGGGAGGCTAGTCACTCTCGACTGGTTGCCTTAGAATGTGCATTTCTTTTTGGCCTCTTTTAGTGGGCAGCCACTGGCTGCCCGGCCACTTTTTTGGTCACTGATGTGGGGCGTCCATTTTAGGGCATTTTTAGGGTTTGCGCCCATTTTAGGGTTAGGGTTAGGGTTTGTCCTTTTGCCTATTTATAGGCGGCCCCCCTCCCCACTTGATCACTTGTCTTCTTGCAGATTCCGACACTCCTTCTCCCCCGTGGTGGTGCTGCCATCATCATCAGCCTGATCTGGTGCCCTCACTGACGCTGTGGGCTGCGTGCAGGGATTGATCAGTCTCCTTCCGCCTTCTCGTTTGTATTCAGTATTCATTTCAGTCAGTGCAGATTTCTCTTCCTTATTTTCTGCTTTCTCTCTCTCTCCCTTCGTGTTTGTATTCCCTCTTCCGCAGCGCACTCTCACACTTTTGGGTTTTTCAAGCTCTTGATTCTCCCCCTCAGGCATTCTAATGCCTTGGCCACCTTCTCTAGGATGAGGGTTGAGATTTCTCACCTTATCTAGATCACTTTATAATTTTGGTGCTTTGCAAGTCTAAGGATGAGGGTTCTTTGGAAAGGAAAAAGGTCACAGGATGAGGGACATTTGAGACAATGCATGGAATGAATGGGCTGGCAAGGAGCCCTATCTTAGTGTAGATGAATAGGTTTCTCATGAAGACCATCTTCTATCTCTGACACATCTAATTCATCTTAGCTTGTGTGATAGATGGGAAAGAGAATATGCTTTTGTTGAAGTTTCCATAAATAAGATTGCTTTAATGGATTATATATTGGCATGCAATGGTCTTGTGCTTCCACTCACATTGGGATCACATTGACATGAGTTATAAGTGCTATAGTTACATAGTTAGGAACATATAGTGTTGATTATGAGAGCCTTAGTGAGGCTATTTGTCACCATGAGTCATAAAGACAATCCATGATTGTGATGTACTTGGATGTGAAGAAGTTACTTTTATTACATTCTAGTTTGAGTGGGGTTTAAAGCCTTGTCTAGAACCTTTGATTCTAAGTTTGGTATGCCATTTGAGTCGAGGTGAATATTTGAGATGATATTGAGACTTGGTCATTGGTGGTACATAATAAAACAGTCTTTTTCAAAATTTGCTCAATCACTTCAAAGTGTTGACTATGTGTTTTCACTCGTATTAAATGTTGCCACGTCAGCAATAACTTGGCCAGGGCCGCCCACTAGCAATTAAAAAAAAAGACAACAATAAAAATGATGACTTGTTGTCGTGATAATATGCGTGACATGTTGAGACATGGCGATTACTCCTCACAACTGATGCATAGGCGATCGGTGCTTGCTACACATGCGATCATAACACCCATGGCTTACTATTTTATCTCCTGTCTTGTGGAACTCTAGCCGCAATAACATATGCACTACATTTTCTCCTATTAGCATTGCGAGTATCTTTAGTGTTAGAAGTGGTGCAACAATGGAAGCATAAACATGTGCTGAAATAAACTGCTGAACATAAGACAAAAGAGAAAAGAAAAGAAAAGAAAAGAAAGAGAGAACACAATACAGATGAGAACTCAAATGTATAGTCGGGAAATGGAATCCATATATCAGACACGAGACTGTCGCATACAACAAAGAGTCACTGACTCCGTGGGCACTAGCCTCGGCTTCTCTCTCCATGAGACCTCCAGGTGGTGAACTGACCAACTGAGGAGGAGCCCAGAATATATAGGCATGAATAATGCCATAAAATATGTTAGGTTGACCAGCATTAATCTTGACTGATTCGCAGCAATAAATGCTATAAAGCATAAAATGCTACACAATAAAAATGCCTAAAATATCTACATAATGTACCCAACCCACGATACATACTTAGACTCACACATGAGTTGACATACTCTGCTAACACCCTCTCGAGTCTCTTAGATCATGGGTGATTTGATACAATACAATGATACAATGATAAATGACTCATCATAGTTCATACAACATAGAACCACCAAGTAGAACCATGGATATCCAGGCAGTGGGTGATCAAGCCACTGCCAAGGTGCCTCGGAGAGAACCTGATGTTGATGTCGATTGTACTAGCTCTTGAAGATAGAGAAGATCATAGTAGCTCTCAATGTCTATTAACAATGCCTTTGATGTAGCACACGTGACCATCCTGTCACCAATGCTGCAACGCATAAATGACCATGGATCCCCCTCCTTTGGCCAGACCGCCAAGGTGTCCCCTCGTGTGAGCTCCAGACGAAAGCCACCTGCTCTTTGTCAAAGAACGAGCGCATCATGAACTTGGATGCCAATCCCTGCTCCAAGATTTGAACCTACCAGACTTTGGTCCAGACTTTGGTCAATGCATTAGAAAAGTCCCTCTTTGGATCTTGTGCATATGTATAAATGTATAGATAAGGCGTGGTTGCCCCATCTCACCACCCTCTCACACTCCTCTGACATTGGAGAGTTGTGAGGGATGCCATCATCACCACTGCTAGAAAGCAGCTGAGGAAGGGGCCATTAAGCCCTTCCCGCGATTTGAAGAAGCTGATCCTTTCTGCGCCTTGGACTGCTCCTTGGCCGGAGGATTAAAGTCTGAGTCTGAGGTAGATGATGACTCGTCGGAGGAGTCCACATCTGGCTTCGTCTTCTTCTCCTTCTTGGAAGCCGCTAACTCTTTGCAATCCTTTCGTAAATGACCTTTCTTTCCACAATGGTAACATTGCGTATATTGTTTCTTCTTCAAGCCCCTCTGAAGCTGCAAAAGCCTCACTAGAATCTCCATATAATGTATCATTAGTAGATGTGCACGGAGGAGCCATCTAAAGAGGATTTAGAAGAGAAGTAGAGAAAAGAAGGTATTTGGAGAGGGAGTACAGCCAAACCGCAAGCATTGACTGCAGAAAATGAGAGTCCACATGCAGTATTCACCAAAATCTGACCAAAACAATAGGAAATCTGCTGCGAAAATGCAAAAAATTAGCTAGAAACTGCTTGAGGCAGCAAAAACGTAATGCGAATGCAGTTGTCCAGCCAAAAGGAGATGCGGAGACACCAAAACGCAGGCTAGAATTGATACGTAGGCAGTAAAGGGGTTGTCGCAGGCTGTACAGATGCTGACGTTAGCAAAAACGCAGGAAAAACATGTTGGTTGGTTGGAGCAGTAGTCGCTTGATCAGCAATGGTCAAAACAGTCCTGAAATCAGCAAAGAAAATATAGCAGGAGCATAGATCCCCAAATCTGATACCATGTCAAAAGTGATGCAGCAATGGAAGCATAAACATGTGCTGAAATAAATTGCTGAATACAAGACAAAAGAGAAAAGAAAAGAAAAGAAAAGAAAGAGAATACAATATAGATGAGAACTTAGATGTATGCTTGGGAAATGGAATCCATGTATCAGACACGAGGCTGTCACATACAACAGTGAGTCACTGGTTGCATGGGCACTGACATCGGCTCCTCTCTCCATGGGACCTCCAGGTGGTGAACTGACTATGTCACGGGGACGTGAAATTTTGAGATGCTTTAATCTTGCTAGTAACGTTTGATTAAGTTATTAATCAAATGTGCAAGGTGGTTTAGCATGTGATGCACATGGCAGTTATTTCATGGGAACGGGCCAAGGACCCCGAGGATGCAGTGGGTGTTAAAGGCAAAAGTTGTGTTAAGTTATGCCAACTGGGTTTTGGTGGTCAGTTGGTGCCAGGTTGGACTCTAGGACAATTGTTTGGCCATTAAGTGTCAGTGGTGACACTAGGGACTAGCAATTAATTAATTAATTAATTAATACTAGTCTAAGGGTCAACAGAGGTTGGGAACCACTCCAAGTTGCAAATGGCCTAGCCAATTTCATTACAGATGGGCATGTTTAATTTTGCGCAGGGTCAAAAGGGCTGAAATTAATTTTCAGAATTAATTAATTCTGAAAAATTAATTTAATGGTTGAAAATGCATTAGGAAGGCTGCCGCTTGGCAAAACTTTCCCATGCAACTGTGGAGAAGGCTGTTGGAGGGTGGTGGAAGCTGAATGGCAGCCATTTTGAGCTTGGTGGAGGGGGAGGGGGTGATCAGATTTGGCTCTGAGAGGCGACGATGACTGATCGCGCGCGCCGCGATAGGACAGGGGGCAACAAGTTTTCTCTTCCACCTCAAGAGAGGTGGCGGTAGAAGAGGAGGGCCCGCCAGCTGAGTTGAGCCGGTGTTTTACCCCCCTTTTGAAGCTGTTGGTGCCATCAGATTTGCCATCAGAGCTACGAATCAAAAGATACATTTCAGCTGATTTTCTCTCTCTACAGCATTCTCTCATCTCCTCCAGTCTATGCTCAAGCATTCTCAATAATTGTCAGCCATTGGTAGCAGAGTACAGCCAAATTTGGTGGACAACAGAGAGTTTACTACTGTAAACCCTAAATTACAGCAGTAATTAGGGTTTAGCAGCCACCTTGGGACCCATGCCATCAGTCAAAGGCATTGTACACTGAAATCAGCACCAGAAGTTTGTGGAATTGTGAGGATTTCAAATGCCAGCCCATCTATTGTGAATTTGGGGCAGCATTTGACCAGGTGGGGTTCCATTAGAGCAAGTCCTGGGTGAAAATCAAGGGGCAATCTGCCCGAATGCTTTGTTGATTATTGGAACAGCAAGGGGCTTTTGAATCAGCCAAGGAGATTGTGAAATCTTGGCTTGTAATTTACCCATTAGCAATTGAAATTAAAGAACTACCGAAAGGGGCGCGAGTTTTGGGGCCAACAGGGTGTCCACTGTCCAAGATTATGAAGGTAAAGTGAGCATTTCAGTTTATGTTCATTTATTGATTGCTGTAATTAAGTGCTTAATTAGGTTAACCCACCCTATCCGAGAAGGAAGGCTGGTTTCATGGTTCCATTACCGGGACAATCACTCAATCTCTTGATTTGGTGAGCCTGAGGCACCTAATTGCAAGCCAAAGCTTTGTGCTAGTGCTGATTTTTGTGCTGAGCTGAGAAATTACAGCAATATGTCTTCATACAGTGAGATGGAATCAAGCAGTGATGATGCCTCTCAGTATGGACATTCTCATGGGAATGAAGGAAATGCAATGCCTAATCTTGGAGAAGGCTCTCATGATGGACAACAAGCTGAAAATGTTGCTGTTGGACAAGATGCAGGGCCTTCAAGCCGTCATGAGGTAGATGACCAGCAAAGTGAAGAGGAATTTGATGGCCAGTTCAAGAATCGGACGAGGACTGCAACAAATCTCTTTGCTGAATTGGCAAAGGATCCTCAGTTCACCTGATTTTTGAATGCTCCGAAGAAGGACAGCAAGGGCAAGAAGAAGAAGTCAACTTCTACACCTTCGGGACATTAAGGTGCACCGAAGGTAGTGCCAAATCCTTCACTTGAAGCTCCTAAAGAGGCCAATGAAGCTAAATAGTTGATTCCTATGGGGCAAGGAATGCAAATGCAAGGCCATTATGGAAGTGCCAATCCAATGGATTTTGGACAACTGGGCATGCATGCTATGATGGGGCAGCCAGGATACTTTGGTGGTAGCATATTTTTCATGCAATGGTTAGCCAAGGGCTGCATACGGGAATGCATGGCACAAATTCCTATGGTATGCAGCAGCCAATGCATGGTGTGCAAGGCCCATTGTATTCGGGTATGGCTGGAAATGTGCAAAACCCTATGTATGGTAGCATTGGCTTGATGCCTAGGGCACAAAGTGGAATGTTTGGCAATGCATCTGCACCCCCGAATTCGTATGGGGCTCAAGGAATGACTGCTGGTCATCCAAATGCTTCATTTGGGCTTGGTCATGTTGTAAATACAACAAATGCACACTTTTTGCATCAACCAGTGTATGACAACTTGACTCCCAAAGGGGAAGCAAAAGACTATGATGAGGGTGGAAAAGCAGTGAAGTTTGAGTCCTTCAGTGGTGCACAAGATAGGCTGAGCTTTGACCTTCATTCAGCAGTTTGATGCAGCCTATTCAGGGGGAAACTTCACCGAATCCTCTAAGATTCGAAAGGCAGCCACTTTATTGAAGGGAAATGCATTGCAGTGGTGGTCCACGCTCTTGATGCAAGGTAGAGCACCGTCAACATGGGTACAATTCAAGCAAATGTTTACATTGAATTGGTTGACTAGTACCTTTGAGGTGGACATCATGACAGCTTGGAACAAGCTTGATGCAAAGGAATGCAATAATTTAGAGCAATACAATAAGAAGTTTTGGGATGCATTGCTGCCCGCCACTTCTTATCGTGCCGTACCCCTTCATGAGCTAGTGGAAAAATATGTATGTGGGCTACCAAAAGGAATTAAGGATTTTTGCATAAAATCCACAGTGTGTAGCATGTCTCAGCTCATAGAGACTACTGCTACAGCGGATGCTTTGCTACGTGCAAAGGATTCAGGCTTCCAAGAGAGTGGGGAGAAGCTGAATAAAAAGTTGTTTAAGGCTGAGAAAAGGGGCATATTTGAAAACCAGCCGAAAAAGAGGCCAAAACAGCAAAGAAAGGGCTCGAAAACATTGGCACAACGCAGTGAATTTGATAGTTGCAAATAAATGCTTTATTTGTGAACAGGAGGGTTATATTGCAAAGAACTGTCCCAATAGACAGCAAGTTGCAAAATCAGAAAATTAGGGAGATCCTAAGGGTAAAAGGCCCAAAACATCAGTGGGATTGGTGCTCGATGTTGTTAATGATCAGCCCAATGATGATGCTACTGAGTTGTGCAGAGCATGGGGCAAAATTAGGGATTAGCATGCGCTAATCTTCTTTGATAATGGTGCACGAGCCAACTTCATCTCTATTGAAATGGCAGCCTGTCTAGGCATCAAAGGGGATGAGATGGGAGCCATGGGGAAAGTTGGAATGGTATGTAAGGGTCATGCAGAACCTGTTCACCACTCATTGGAAAGCTTCGTTGCACATACAGGGATATGCGGACAGCGAAGAGTTTTACATTGCTCCACTTGAGGGTTGTGATGTGTTGCTTGGTATGCCATGGTGCCATCGTATTCATGTAGTGATTGATTCATATGCAAAAGAGATCACTGTTGAACATAAGGGAAAGACACTCACACTTGATGTAAAGTTGAAAGGGGAATCTGTCCTTGTTGTATCTGTAGCTGCTATTTCTAAAGTAATGAAAAATCATCTTTCAGTATATTTAGTTTTTGCTAAGGATAAGGATGATAGTGAGAATGTTGGGAATATGTCTAAATTAGAGAAGGATCGTATGTCATTTCTGAAAATGTATGCTGATTGCTTGTCTCAGTCACTTCCAAGGTAGCTACCACCTGAAAGACCCAAAGATCATGGCATAGATCTTATCATTGGAAGTAGCCCTCCTAATAAACCACCCTATAGAGTCAGTGCAGCCCAATAGGAGATTATGAGTCGGGTAAATGAGCTGTTAGAAAAATGACTGATTTAGCCCAGCTCATCTCCTTTCTGTTCTCCAGTGCTTTTGGTTCAGAAAAAGGATAGTTCATGGCGTATGTGCATTGACTATCGTGCTCTGAACAAGATCACGATAAAGAACCGCTTTCCGATCCCTCGGATCGATGATGTTATGGATAGATTACAGGGGGCAGCAATATGCAGTCGTATAGATTTGAAAAGTGGGTATCATCAGATACGCATTGGACCGGAGGATGTGCCTAAGACAACTTTCAGGACATCTTTTGGGTTGTATGAATTTCTTGTCATGCCTTTTGGACTTATGAATGCTCCTGCCACTTTTAATCGGATGATGGATCGTATCTTTTGGCCATATAGAGCATTTGTGGGTACTTTCTTTGATGACATGATTGTCTATTCAAAGAATGAGACGGAGCATAGAAAGCACTTGGACATTGTTTTCAATGAGCTACGTAAGCATAGGCTGGTTATCAATGACTAGAAGAGTGAATTTTTTTCCATGAAATCCACTTCTTGGGACATTGTATTGGCTGATGGTATTCATATGGACCCTTCTAAGGTTAAAGCAATACGTTCATGGCTAGCTTTGAAGAATATTCATGAGATCTGCAGCTTCTTGGGTTTATGTTATTACTATAGAAAGTATGTACGCGGGTTTGCTGAAATTGTATCTCCATTGCATGCTTTGCAAAAGAAAGATGTGCCATTTAGATGGACATTAGTGGAAATTTTAGCATTTGAAAAGTTGAAGGAAAAGATGTCTTCAGATCGTGTGCTTGTGTTGCCTGATCTAAGGAAGTCATTTGTGGTTCGGTGTGATGCATGTGGTAACAACATTGGGGCTGTCCTTATGCAAGATGGCCGAGTTGTGGCTTATGAGAGCCGAATTCTCCACAGTGCAGAGAGGAATTTACAGGTTTATGAGAAAGAGCTCTTGGCTGTAATTTATGCACTGTCTACGTGGAAACATTATTTGTTGGGGGACTGATTTTACAGTGCAGACAGAACATCAGACTTTGAGGTACTTTCTGATGCAAACAAAGTTGTCAGAGAAGCATATGAGATGGGCAAATTTTCTCTCTATGTTTCATTTTCAGATTGTACACATTGATGGTAAAAAGAATGTTGTGGCTGATGCATTGTCACGTAAGCCACAAATTTTAGCCATCACTATGGTTTATCACATTGAGTTGGATGCCATGAAAGAGCAATATGCTGTTGATTCAGACTTTGCTAATGTTTATGATCAGCTTTGCAATGGATAAAGGCATGAGCATTTTATGCTAAGAGATGGATTTTTGATGATGCATGGACGACTGTGTGCCACAAAGCAGTTGAGGCCTAGAGTGATCATTGAAAGTCATGCTCCTTTGTATGCAGGACACAGAGGTATTGATGCCACAGTCAAGGCAGTGGAGCATTTCTTTTATTGGCCAGCTTTGATGCATGATGTAGAGCAGTATGTTAGGGCATGCATCATATGTCAGAAGGTAAAGCATGATAGGCAAAAGATGCCGGGCTTGTTGCAGCCCTTGCCTATTTTAGATAGGCCTTGGCAGAGCATTGCTATGGACTTTATCTTTGAGCTTCCTAGGACACCTATAGGGAATGATGTGATATAGACTATTATTTGCAGGTTTAGCAAACACGCCCATTTCATTCTGGTGAGGAAGAAGATAAAGGCTGATCATATGACATGATTATTTATGTAGCACATTTTCAATTATCATGGTATGCCTGAGTCGATCATCAGTGATCGAGACTCTCGGAGGACCAGTTTATTTTGGAAGGGTTGTTTGAGAATATGGGTATCACGTTGAAATTCTCATTATCCTTCCATCCGCAGACAGATGGTTGGTCTGAGGAAGCAAATTCCACAGTGTTGGATCTTTTGAGGTGCTATGTTTCAGACCACAAGACACAATGGGAGCAGTATTTGCCATTGGTTGAGTTTGCATACAAGAGTACGGTGCATAGTTCCACTGGCAAGGCTCCATTTGAGGTGGTTGAGGGTGGCAAGAAGGTTCTACCTATTTTACACACTAAGGTTAAGATCTTTGAGGTTGATCGCTTTGTGGAAAGCTTGGATGCAGCCTATGGAAAGATAAAGTATGCACTTCAAAGATCACAAGACAAGCAAAAGCGGGTAGCTGATCGCCATAGACGTGCTTTGCAGTTTGCAGAGGGCGATTACATATTGCTGCGTTTTGAAAAGGCAAGGCTGAAAAAGATGAAGGGAAGAGAGAGGTTGTATCCGAAGTTAAGCATGAGATACTATGGGCCCTTTCAAGTGTTGGAAAAGATTAGCGACGTCGCATATCGGCTGAAATTACCTCCACATCGGCGGATACACAATGCCTTTCATGTCAGTTTGTTGAGACCTTTTCGTGGTGATGTGCCAGAAGATGTATCTGCTGAAATTCAGCCAGAGGTTGAGGAACTAGATGAGATCTTGGTACCCGAGCAGATTTTGGCACATAAGGAAAGGAAGGTCAGAGGTAAAGTTTCCAGAAGATATTTGGTGAAGTTTCAAAACTATTCACCAATGGATGCAAAATGGATGGAAGAGGATGACTTGGCAGACCATCCTCAGCTGTTGCAACTTTATCTTGATGCCTTTCAGCTAGAGCCGACTTTGGATCGGGCTTACTCAAGTTCAGTAGAGCGGGGGTTCGGAGCATTGCCTGATGCTCAAGGGGGAGGTACCACTTTCACTTCGCCGGTTTTGGACAACTCTTGTATGTAGTGGATCTCGGATGTATTCAGCATGCATCCAAGGTACTATACTGACAGTATGTCTGCCATGAGGTCACTACTCGGTGTACTAGTCACTGTGAGACACATGTATATGAGTATGGTTGTCACCGCGGCTCTGAGACTATACTTATGCATGAGTTTTTGAACTAGTTTGGCATGAGTTTTCCTCAGTTTTGAGATCAATTTTTGATTAGTTTCAGCTCAGTTTTTGATCAGTTTGAGAACCGTTTATGATCACTTTGGGATCAGTTTTGCATCAGTTTCTGATAAGTTTTTTTACCATCAGCTTGTGATCAGTTTGGAGTCACATTTGCAGCCATTTGTGATCAGTTCTCATATCAGTCCATGATCAGTTTATGATCAGGTCATGCTCAGTTTTTAATGGTTTACAGTTGATTCCATGGACAGCCGCATGTAAACGAATGTCATTGACAGTTTCAGCCATGGTTTATGCTGAGAATATGCTTTACTATGGTTTTGAAGTCAGAACGGTTGAGAAACATGAGTTATGGATGCATCCAATGGTTTCTAGCAACAGTTTTGGACAGTTTTTCAGTTTTCTATTATGTTTTGCTGGCTGGAAATTTTCAATAAGTTTTGCGCATATGCAACAATTCGACAACAGTGGCCCATGTTGTGGTGACTGTCATGCCAAATTGAAATTCGAGTGTTATATACTTTTGCTTTGGCCCAATGCAATGCAATCGAGAACGATTGCAAGGTTTTCAAGGGGGAGGTCTGTCACGGGGATGTGAGATTTTGAGATGCTTTAATCTTGCTAGTAACATTTGATTAAGTTATTAATCAAATGTGCAAGGTTGTTTAGCACGTGATGCACATGGCAGTTATTTCATGGGAACGGGCCAAGGACCCCGAGGATGGAGTGGGTGTTAAAGGCAAAAGTTGTGTTAAGTTATGCCAACTGGGTTTTGGTGGTCAGTTGGTGCTAGGTTGGGGACTCTAGGACAATTGTTTGGCCATTAAGTGTCAGTGGTGACACTAGGGACTAGCATTAATTAATTAATTAATGCTAGTCTAAGGGTCAACAGAGGTTGGGAACCACTCCAAGTTGCAAATGGCCTAGCCAATTTCATTACAGATGGGCACGTTTAATTTTGGGCAGGGTCAAAAGGGCTGAAATTAATTTTCAGAATGAATTGTGAAAAATTAATTTAATGGCTGAAAAAGCATTAGGAAGGCTGCCACTTGGCAAAACTTTCCCATGCAACTAGGGAGAAGGCTGTTGGAGGGTGGTGAAAGCTGAATGGCAGCCATTTTGAGCTTGGTGGAGGGAGAAAAGGTGATCAGATTTGACTTTGAGAGGCCACGATGATTGATCGCGCGCACCGCGATAGGACAGGGGGCAGCAGGTTTTCTCTTCCGCCTCAAGAGAGGCGGTGGTAGAAGAGGAGGGCCCGCTAGCTGAGCTGAGCTGAGCTGGTGTTTTACTCCCCTTTTGAAGCTGTTGGTGCTATAGGAAAAGGTTAGGCATGGAGATCAAGGTAGATAGTCATTACGTGCAATGAGAGAGATAGAGAGAGTGCGAGAGAGCAGAGTAGAGAGTGAACACGTTTTTAGGTACAATGACGAGTGTACCACTTTAGGTTTTTAGATAGATATATGTATGAAAGTACAATGTGCTAAGGGTGTGTTCACACCCGTGCACATATAAAAGGCACGATGGCCCTTTATTCCCAACAGGTGCCATCAGATTTGTCATCAGAGCTATGAATCAAAAGATACATTTCAGTTGATTTTCTCTGTCTCTGCAGCATTCTCTTATCTCCTCCAGTCTATGCTCAAGCATTCTTAGTAATTCTCAGCCATTGGTAGCAGAGTACACCCAAATTTGGTAGACAACAGAGAGTTTACTGCTGTAAACCCTAAATTACAGCAGTAATTATGGTTTAGCAGCCACCTTGGGACCCGTGCCATCAGTCAAAGGCATTGTACATTGAAATCAACACCGGAAATTTGTGGAATTGTGAGGATTTCAAATGCCAGCCCATCTATTGTGAATTTGGGGCGGCATTTGACCAGTTGGGGTTCCATTAGAGCAAGTCCTGGGTGAAAATCAAGGGGCAATTTGCCCGAATGCTTTGTTGATTATTGGAACAGCAAGGGGCTTTTGAATCAACCAAGGAGATCGTGAAATCTCGGCTTGTAATTTATCCATTGGCAATTGAAATTAAAGAAATACCGAAAGGGGCACCAGTTTTGGGGCCAACAGGGTGTCCACTGTCCAAGATTATGAAGGTAAAGTGAGCATTTCAGTTTATGTTCATTTATTGATTGCTGTAATTAAGTGCTTAATCAAGTTAAACCACCCTATCTGAGAAGGAAGGCTGGTTTCAGACTGACTGAGCAGGAGTAGCCTAGAATATATAGGCATGAATAATGCCATAAAATATGTCAGGTCGGCTAGTATTAATGCTGGCCAATTGGCAACGATAAATGGTTTAAAGCATAAAATGCTACACAGTAAAAATGCCTAAAATATCTACATAATGTCCCCAGTCCACAATACATACTCAGACTCACATATGAGCTGATATACTTTGCTAAAATCTAGTTGCACTCCTAATTGCCAAGGGCTTTTGAAATTAGAGATATGAAATGGGTTTTGCTATTCATAAGCATAATTTGTGAATTAGGGCTTATTGTGGAGTTTGATGTTGAGTCATTTCAGATTCGGGATGGTGGTTGGACAGATAAGAAAGGTGGTTTGCCATAGTCGATAGGAGTATGGTACCTGCAAGCCTAATAGATATTGTTGCTCTCTCCAATTTTCTTTCTTCTTAGTTCCACACCAAGGTTTGTTATGCTCTGTTTGGTCACTTCATGTAACAAAACTTTTGTATATCAATTATTACAAAGACATATTGATTCAATGATTACAAAATAATTTGATACTCATGTACTTTGAAAGGCAATTTGTATTATTTAAGTGTTTCAAAATATGATTAAACGTTTATCTTTCTATCTAAGGGTGGCCAATGGCCAGAATGCCTATAATTATACTTGGGTCGTCATTGATGAGATGCCCAAGAGAAATTAAAAGTTTACTTGAGTGGTCAGATTGATCAAAAAGCTCAGATGATTAAGACTTTTACACTTAGATAGTCACATTGAGTAGAAAAAGCGTATATAGTAAGTCATTTTAGAAAGTGAAACCAAATGCTCATGATCAAAGAAACAAACCATAAACTAGTGAACCTATATAATGAAGCTCTCCAAAAGCTAAATTGAGCAACTCCTAAAATTTAGGAGGTTACTATTTTTGAAAGTTGCTCAAATGGAAATTTTGTATGTGTCAAAGGCTCTAGAATTTCTCAAGGAACAATTTTGTCTTCAACATCTATCTCAAATTCTTAACCATTTGAGAGATTTTCAGAGTAGAAAGTTTGAAAGCTTCTTTCTCTAGGAAAGTGATATGTATTCGATCTTTGATACTTCTAAAGAGCCGAGACAAGAGGCAACCCACCAATGATCACTTGCCAAAGAAACACCTTGCATTTAAAGGGTGTCTTATTCAACTAGCTCTTCATTACAGTCATCTTTCACCAAACCTTAGATTTATGTATACTCCAAGTCGCATTGGCGTTATCGACCAGCCAATGATGATCCTTAATCATGAGATGATAAACTTGGTTAGTTGAAGCCTTTTGAAGGTTAAGATGACTAAGAAGATTCTAGTCTTGCTAGGGACAATTAGGAAGAACAAGCACAGGAAAGGGCTGCAGAGGCCGTAGCATCATATCTAGCTAACCTCCCAACTCACGATATCCATGAGGAATCTGAAAACGTCTCCTAGTTGTGCAGTATGACATGCCCATGGCTGACAAGAGTGGCGCTGACAATAGAAGTTAAACTTAGATGCGCCATATGGTTAAATTTGGGGTGATCCCTCTTGTTTTCCATCCTAGGAGAGCAGCCACGACAACCATCAGCTCTAGCTGAAAAGAATTAGCCATTGACCAATCCTTTGCAGGATGCCAACACATCTTTCGAAGAACCAAGCATCAAGAACAAACCAAATGATTCATCAAAGAAGATGAAGGTGTTGAAAAGCGGGTATCAAAATTAAGAACGTGCCACCATGAAGCTTGGATGCTAGTATCACCACGGATGAGACCTTGATCTTTCAAGATAAATCGGACAATAAAGACCCAAGGGCAATAATTAGAGCACATAGCTTGAAGGAGTGATCAACGAAGGGCCACCATGTGAGTCTTTGCATCAAGAATAGCTCCACCACCCATACTTTTAGGGATACAAGCATGACTCGAAGAAACCCAAGATATTCTTGCATGCAAAGAATACTTCTTTCACAACATGAAGCGTATATGCTTTGTAAGGGTGTTTAGAGTGGTAATAGCCAAGGGCAAGAGTGGGAAGAAGTAAGTGAGCATCGGTAACATGATAGCTTGTGCAATCTTGAGACACATGGAAGGGCTAAGCCTAGGATTTCTAATAGGCAATCTTTTCCTCTTATTTTTCGTGAAATCCAATCCAATAAAACTTTGGGCTGAACATTGACCCCTAAGGGATACCCCAAATGTCCGACAACATTGTCACAAGGTATGATCAACCCTTGCCATCCTAGGGACTAAAGATCAGATTCATGCAGCTAACAAGAGAGGATGTTGTAGCATTGACATGAAGACCAAAAGCATGATCAAAGAGATCCCAAACATCCAATGCCTTACAAAGATTATCCCTTTCTGCATTAAGGATCATGAAGTTGTCATCGGCCAAAGATTGACTAATAAAATGTTGTCCATAAGGAAGGGATAAACCAGACGGTTGATAGTGGCCACCATATGAGATAACATAGTAAGGATTGGATGAGTTGGCAAAGCAAAAAACAAAGGACTCAAAGGGCAGGCCTGTTCGATTGATTGCTGAAGGGGAGTGGAATCAGTGACACCACCATTTAATATCACTTGGGAGGATGCATTAGTACTGATTGTGTAGATCAACTGGGACATAGGCAATTCCAAATTCCATAATATGTATAAGTTTTGCAATGTAAGGACCAATTAGATAATCAAATGCCTTTTTCAAGTCTAGCTGTAGTAAGACTACTTTCTGATTAGAATGCTTAGTATAGTTGATTCCCATTTGTATATTTAGTATATTATGCAATATGTTCCTGCCCTTGATGAATCCATACTAGTTGGGGTGCACAATGTCATACAAACTTTTGTGGAGGCGATTGGCCAAGACTTCGGGGAAGATTTTATACATTGACCCCATTAGATGTTAGACAGTCATTTCCTGGACAGACGGTGGACAGCAGAGTGCCACATCAGCAGTACGGATGTTAGCAGCTACGTCAGCAATTGCGCAGGTGCCACGTGGCAGCCTGCAGTCGGACAGGACAGGCTGCAGTCGGACAGTTTTTAATTATTTTTCTGCAGTCGGCTGCATTTAATGCAGCCAACCTGGTGCTGGGCATTCTTTTTCTTTTTGGCTATTTATAGCCAGTTGGTGGCACACTCCAGTCATTATTCTTTTCAGATTCTGATCTTGAGATCTGTTGGCTAAGACAGATTGTGCGTAGGCTGACGGAGATCAAGGTCATCAAGTTGGAGACATACGCAGATATTTCCTCTATCCCCTTGTGCATTTCTGCACTCTTATACAGCATATTACATTGCAGATTTTCTGCGTTTACACTGTCTCCTTTTCTCTCTCTCTCTTCTCTCAGTGTTCACTCTCTCTTAGTCTTTGTCCTATGCTTCTGCATCGTTGCACTCTGACATGGTATCAGAGCGGTGAAGATGGACTAACTAAGGGCTGAACCTATCTGAAGAGGAGATTTCAGCGCGACATATGACTGCGTTTCCAGGATTTGAGGGCGAGTGGGAGGGCTGCGCATCGGATCAAGGCTGAAGCAAGCGTGGGCGTGCGGGAAAGGAGTCTAATCGGTGAATTTGCTCTAGGTTATTGCTGTACGAAGGGGAGAAAAGCTGCGTTTGAGGCCTTCCAGTGCAGATTTTATCTTTTCATTGCCTTCGGCGGGTGAAGAAGGTTTGGGCAGCGGAGGAACCAGCCATAGAAGGCTGCGTTTTTATAGTCAGAGGGGGTTGATTTTGCGTTTGTGCAGGTATTGTAGGTTAACATGTCTACGGAGATTGATTTGGAGTTCCAGTCGATAATGGACAGGAAGTTGTCTGTCCTACCAGCTCTTCCATCGGATCAAAAGCTTGATGGTGACAATTACCGCATCTGGCGGGTGATGATGTTGGCCATTTTGGAGTCTTATGATTTGGCAGAATTGGTGATGGAGAAGTTTAACAGGTCCTCGGTGAGGGATTAGTTCAAACTCTCTTCCAATGCTCGCGTGGAGTTGACCAAGGCCTAGTCTCATTGGGGCAAACTGAATGCCAGGATTTGATCTTTTCTGTTTTTGTCTTTCACTACAGCCATGATAGCTCACATCGAGCACTTGACGGTGGCTCGAGAGATATGGCTGGAGCTTGATCAGATGCACAAGCGGATAACCATGATGAAGAGGGTTTCTTTGGAGGTGCAGATGCGGATCTTGTTCGTGAATAAGTCTTCTTTGCTTAGGGAACACATCAACAAGCTTCGGCAGCTTTAGATGCAGGTTCAAAATGCGAGGAAGCCTATTTTCTCCGAAGACATGGCGATCACTTTACTATCCCAGTTGCTGCCACGATTCAGTACTTTTTATTCCGCTCTTATTGCATCAGGGCGGGAGTCGACTCTTCGGTGGGAAGAGTTGGTACCAATGGTCTTGGACCAGGAGGAACAATTGAAGGGAGAGAATGCTTCCAAATTGGAGGCATTGGTTGGTCAAGTCTCTCAGAAGAAGGGGAAGGACCAAAAGAAGAAAAAAGAGGACAACAAATCCAAGAAGGACAAGGAGAAGGAATCGACTTGCCATATTTGTGGAAAGACCGGTCATTGGAAGAAGGATTGCTCCGACAAAGAGGAGGACACCAAGAAGAAGGACGCGAAGGATTCTAGAGTGGTGGCTGCACCCTCATCAGCTGCTTTTCTACACTTAGCAGTCATTGAGGACTCTACACCGAAGACTTCTGATGTTGCGATGGCAGCTCCCCAGGCTCGTGAGTGGATTGTGGACAGTGGTGCCTCTCGGCACATGACTTCTCCCGTTGGTGTTGCCCATTTGCGACCTTCGTGTAGGCAGATTCTCATTGGAGACAGCTCTTCTGTGTCTATTACTGTGCGGAATCAGATGCAGCTTATTCTAGATGGACGTGGTGGTACCCACACTTCTGAGGTGTTGCATGTGTCAAGTTTGGGGTATCATTTACTTTCGGTCCATAAGATTTGTGCTCTTGGCCTCTTGGTGGAGTTTGACAGTGATGCTGTTCAAGTCATGGCGTCTACAAATTGAAGTCCTCTTTAGCTCTTACTTCTCTTCTTCTTACTTCTCAGACATAGTCCGAGCTATGGCATACTCGGTTTGGCCACTTGAACTACGAGTACCAGAAGGCATCGTGAGGGTCGTTTGTCCGAGGATTGCCAGACATAGTGGTGAGCCATTAGCCATGCGTCTCCTGCATTTGTGGGAAATTGCATCGGGGTGCGATTCCTAACAAAGCTTCTAGGCAATCTACTTTACCCATGGAGCTTGTATGTACGGATCTTTGTGGCCTGATGAGGACTGAGTCCCTGAAGGGGAGCTTGTACTTCATCTTGGTTATAGATGACTACAGCAGGATGACTTGGCCTATTTCTTGACTTTGAAGTTGGAGGCTTTCTCTGACTTCAAGGATTGGCTTCTCTTTGAAGAGAACCGTTCTGGCTGGTGACTGAAGACCCGGCGTTCAGACAAGGGAGGTGAATTTATGTCTAATGAGTTTGCTCGTTTTTGTGCAGATAGGGGCATTCACTAGGAGTTGCTAACACCAACACTTCCCAAGAGAATGGCATTTTGGAGCGGAAGAACCGAAGTGTGATCGAAATGGCACGCACCATGATGGAGCACCGACAGACACCTCAGTTTCTGTGGGTTGAGGCAGTGGCTACCGCAGTTCACATCCTCAATCGATCTCCCACTTCGGCCGTTGACAGGATGACACCTTTTGAGGCTTACTTTGGGACTAAGCCTGATGTCTCTTATTTCAGGATCTTTGGGTGTGACGCTTATGTGCACATTCCGAAGACATAGCGTGATAAGTTCAAGGCGACTTCCTGACGATAGGTTTTTGTTGGCTATAGCTCCCAGTCCCAAGGTTATCGTTTGTTTGATCCCGTCAAGCGGGATGTCTACACGAGCCGAGATGTGCAATTCGTGGAAGTTCCGACCATAGAGGGGGGTGAGGAGCACCCTGTTCTTGGAGATCCAGGGAAGAGTTGGGTTCCGAGACAGTTCCTTTGGAGCCAGAGCTTCTTGATGGAGATTCTTCTTCTGATTCTGAGTCTTCTCTTCCATCGGCAACCCCCGAGGAGCTTCCGTCGATGGATGTTCCTGAGGCTTCAGCAGATGGAGAGTGATGGGGAGAGGTTCGTCCTCCTCGTTGGGCCTGTGACACCCTTCGAGATTCAGGGATCGAGGGGGTCCCTGAGGAGTGGGAACCGTAGGATGGACCGTGGAGGTCACGGAGGAACCAGACACATTCTTTGGAGCTTGTTTGCTCCAACTATTGTTTGCTGACCCGTGTTATGCAAGATCGTGAGCCCACTTCAATGAAGGAGGCTTTGCAGTTTGATCATTGGCGGAAGGCCATGGAAGACGAGTTGGAGGCTATTGAGAGGAATGGCACTTGGTCTCTTGTGTCTCACCCTCTCATAAGAAGGTGATTGGTGTAAAGTGGGTCTTCAAGACCAAGTACCTTAGTGAAGGTTCTTTGGACAAGCACAAGGCTCGCCTTGTTGCTAAAGGTTTTGCTCAGCGCCTAGGCATTGATTTCCATGATACTTTTGCCCCCACTGCTTGTATGGCGACTATTCGAGCTGTTCTTGCCTTGGTTGGCCATAGGAGATGGCTTGTCTATCGGTTGGATGTGAAGTCGGCCTTTCTGAATGGTGACTTTGCTGGAGGAGATCTATGTTGAGTAGTCTCTTGGCTTTGGATCCTCGGATGGGAAAGTTTACTGGTTGAAGAAGGCCTTGTATGGCCTCAAGTAGGCTCCGCGTGTATGGAACGAGAAGATTGACTTGTTTCTTCAGTTGAAGTTGGGATATCGGCGCTCCCAGGTGGATCCGCAGCTTTATGTGCACACTTTTGAGGTTGGTCGTGTGCTGTTTATGTTATATGTTGATGATTTGATTTTGACAGGGGATCATGCAAAGAAGGTCTGAGAGACCAAGACAGCTTTACATCAGGCATTCGAGATGACGGATTTGGGGCTTCTTAATTTCTTCTTGGGTCACGAGATTTATCAGTCTCAGAGGGGGATTTTCATCTCTCTCTCAACAGAGGTACACTCAGGAGCTCTTAGTGACTTTTGAGATTGAGACTTGTCGGCCCATTACTACTCCTATGGATCAGAATTGGAAGGCCACTTCAAACTTAGATTCTCCCGTGATGGATGCTTCATGCTACCGTCAGTTGATTGGATCCTTCATTTAGCTTCTCAACACTCTTGTTGATCTTTGTTTTGATGTGGGTCTTTTGGCAGGGTTCATGACTGAACCTAAACAGGTGCATTGGCAGGCTGCCCTGAGGATTCTTCGGTATTTGAGGGGGACCTCCGACTTAGGGATTTCTTATCCCGCAGGTACATATGCTTCCGATCTGGTTCTTGCAGGTTGGAGTGACTCAGATTGGGCTGGCAATGTGGACCACCGATGGTCTACTACAGGCTACTGTTTTACCTTGGGTACAGGTGTTATCTCTTGGAGTAGCAAGAAGCAGCCCACGGTAGCCCTTTCTTCTACTGAGGCGGAGTATCGGGCTGCGTCTTCCACCACATGTGAGGTTGTGTGGCTTCGGAGATTGTTGGAGGAGCTTGGCTGCCCCCAGACTCGTCCTACTCTTTTGCGGTGCGACAATGAGAGTTGCATTGCCTTGGTATGGAATCCTGTATTTCATGCCCGGACGAAGCACTTTGAGATCCAGTATCACTTCATTCGGGAGAAGCTTCTGGATGGGACCATTGATGTGGAGTATTGCAAGACGGAGGATAATATTGCAGATTTGTTTACGAAGGCGCTTCCCTAGGGTCTTCTTCGGCAGCATTCCAGATCCCTTAGTCTTTTGACCCGTCCAGGATCTGAGAGGGGGTGTTAGACAGTCATTTCTTGGACAGACAGTGGACAGCAGATTGCCACGTCAGCAGTACGGATGTCAGCAGCCACGTCAGCAATCTGCGCAGGTGCCACGTGGCAGCCTGCAGTCGGACAGGACAGACTGCAGTCGGACAATTTTTAATTATTTTTCTACATTCGGCTGCATTTAATGCAGCCGACCTGGTGCTGGGCATTCTTTTTTTTTTTGGGCTATTTATAGCCAGTTGGTGCCACACTCCAGTCATTATTCTTTTCAGATTCTGATCTTGAGATCCATTGGCTGAGACAGATTGTGCTCGGGCTGACGGAGATCAAGGTCATCAAGTCGGAGACATACAGAGATATTTCCTCTGTCCCCTTTTGTATTTCTGCACTCTTATACAACATATTACACCGCAGATTTTCTGTGTTTACATTATCTCCTTTTCTCTCTCTCTCTCTCTTCTCTCAGTGTTCACTCTCTCTTAGTCTTTGTCCTATGCTTCCGCATTGCTGCACTCTGACATTAGAGAGACGGTCTCCAATGTTTGTGGCATAAATCTTGTTTCCTAGACCTGTTGGTACATGGTGGTTAAGGGTTTCACTAGACTAGTGGCATAAGTGTCAAAAAACTCGTTCGTGAGGCCATCCCAACAAGGACTTTCATCCATGGGTAAATGCAATAATACATTCATGACTTGTATACTCACGAATGTCACTTTCCAAGGTAGTATGGATGTTGGCAAAACATGACTCCTGACCAGTGATATAAAGCCACACGAGCGTTAGAGAACAGTGTAGAAGGGCTTTGAGCCAAGCCAAGAAGATGTAGAAAATAGTTTTGGCACATTCGAATAATAGTCTAACCATATTTTCTTGCGTAGGGGAAGGGTGCCAACCCAGAAATAATTTATGGGTTTGGCAGGAGGCATCTTGCAAATTTTCAGCTAGAGATTTCAATTTTGCTTGGTGCGAAGATTCTAACTGGAATTGTTGAATAAGATCAACCAATCTTGTGGCCAATGGGGGCTGAAACACTTCATTTGGTGTCTCAACAAGCAATGAACGAACCAAGGCTAGGAGTTTGTTTGCCGCCTACTGGTGCTGTTTGCAAAGGGGTGCATGATGAATACCATACTGTTGAGCAACCCACTGCACGTTACTAATCAATTGCTCAAAGGATTGATTGTTGCTCATTGGAAAGTCTGACAAGAAGTGGTCAAGCAATTGTCCCATGTAGGCATTAAAAATTGGGTGTTTCAAATACGAGGAATTAAAACGCAAAGGAAGCTTTTCCAAGAATTGTGCAAAAGGCGCAACAGATTGTGCAAGCATCTTGAATTGCAGAGGAAAATGATCTAATAAGACATATTGATTCTGGACTTGCATATCTAGGACCTTTGGTAGAAATGCATCATCGTGCATGACAAACGTGCAATCCAATCTAGACCATGCAGCGGAATATTGCGCCAAATGAAATGCGAGTTCAAAATCTGATAGATGCAGCCAAGACCAAAGGTCTTGTTTAAGAATATTGAAGGCAAACTCTTGCCTGACTCGATTCTTAGGAGCATTGGTCATTGAATGCCCAAAAGTAGATTGCAATGAATCCACACACATGTTGAAGTCTCCCATTAGCAACCTCGGTTCGCCAAGTGTCAAAGAGGTTGTTAATCTACTCCACAAATCACGTTTAGACACATGATCATTTGAAGCATAGAGACCATCCAGCCATAGGACCTCCCCATCAAGTACAATTTCGATCGCCACAAAGTGGCCATGCACATCAGTTATGACAAGGATCGGCTGAAATCTCTTAGAACCGGCACGAGAATACCAGAGTAGTGTTGTGCAGAGCCCCCATCATAAAATAGACGAAAACCATTACAATCCACATTCTTTTTTGCTTCACCATGACTTTTGTGTCCAAGGGTGCATAAGGCATCCCATTGATTCTTGTGCAAGTTGTACCACATGTCATGCTGATTGTTGCATGAGCAAATGCCACGCACATTCCAAGTAGGAACTTTCATATGTAATCAGGAGCAAAATCAAGGCCAAGGTTGGTCATGCCTTGCTTTAACTTTTTGTGCTAACAACTGAAGCATTCCCGTGTCCAAGAAATCTGCCAATACTGTGAACGAGTTCATGTGTTGACTCATTGAGTTAGAGGTAGAGGGATCATTCCCTTTCTTGGGAACAAACCTGGAATAATGCCAATCCCATGCAGTGATCACCTTGCCTTGTGTATCAAAAGCAAGTGTGGGTGGGGGTCTTGAAGCGATCTACAGGGGTTTTCCCTGCAAAAGCATTTCGTGGAGCAAAAGAGACCTTGTCAACAGATGGATGCACCATGGATTGCTTATCCTTATGTCACACATAGGGTTCATAAGGAGTCTTTGGGAGTGCCGGATTTAGTAGCCGAGATGTCCATAATAATCTTTTTGCTCCTTTTGGAATGGACATCCATCCAACTGTGTTCCGATTGATCATGGGATTGCATAGGTTTTTTCCCTTTGTTTATGTTGGTGGGTGTTGGAACCTCCTCATCTTGAGGGCCTTTAGTCATGAGATCTTCCTTAGCACCACTGGTGGAATTCCCACCTCTGGAATTACCTTATCCAGGCACTCAGCCATAAAATGCCCTAGCTGCCTGTAAGAGAAACAATGACAAACAAAAGTGCCCCATTTCAAATGGTAATGCAAAGATGGCATTCCAATACAATTTAGCCTTAACCAGTTAGGCCGCTTGCAAGCAGTATTCAACAACATGCACATGTGATTGCGATTGGTGGCCCTCAAGCTGGAGGGCACCAAGATCATGCCAATGGCTGCTAGAGCTTCCATAAGTAAAGGCCAATACACAACAGCGCAGGCCTCCACTTCCTCCCAAACCAGGCATTCCTGTTGGAGCAGGTGTTGAAAGTCATCCATCGGACTCCATGGTACCACATGAACAAGGCATGGATCAAAAAATAGATTATAGAGGCACCTTTGCCAAGAGGTTGTTGCGGAGCATTGTTGATTTGAGAACTACTTCATAGAAGCCCTGTGGTCCCACATAAAATTCCTCCACAGTCACCCAATGGTATGAAGTTGAGCCATTGATGGATCCATGAACACATTGGGTTCCTGCCCATGAAAAAGAGGATGACCCCTCTTTCCTAAAATGCCAAGAAAGACTGCATTGGGTTCCAGCCCTGAAAAGGAGGATGATCCCTCTTTCATAAAATGCCAAGAAAGAACACAGCATTGTCTTGGTATCAATGTTTGCATCTAAAACATCTTCCTGATCTTGATTAGAGGATGCTTCATGGTTGTGTTGATCGTAATCACGCAGCAAAGTATTGGCAAACTCCAACAAGTGTTCCCAATCAAAGTCCTGAGAGTCTTTAGTGATGGATGTGACCTGCACATAAGAGCGCACCTGATTATCAGTTGGCGGCACTCCATTAGTTTCCTCCTTGAAGGCATCAGAGGCATATTTGTTTTGTTTAATTGGTGGCTGTGCATGAGGGCAACAGAGACCTCCATCTTAGTACAGGGAATCATGTCATCCCCTTAGCATCTGAATCAGGTCCCAAAGAATCCACCAGTGGGTCGATAAAAACAGTGTTTAACTCAGACATGTCTGCTGCGAATCAGTCTCTCTCTCTCTCTCTCTCTCTCTCTCAGGGCAGCATCTCGTCTGCTCTGCTCCTCTTCTCTTCTCTCTTCCTTAATTAAGCTTTTTTTGGGGTTGTTTAAGTAAAGCTAATGCATTTTTAGCTCAACACCCTCTCTTAGGCCCAACAATGTTGCCATGAGAAGTAGGCCAGCCAAGCCTGTTTTTTCTTTATCTTTTACCCTAAGGCGTCCCACCCCAAAGCAGCTAGAGGATCGGACAAAGGGTATGCATCGGCTGCCTAGTGGACTACTAAGACTACAGAGGAGATGGTAAGCTTACCAAGGGAGCCCAAGTGATCACCCTAGAGAGGCTAGGATATTGGACAAAGTGTGTACGACGGCTGCCTAGTGGCGTATGAAGACCTGCAAAGGCGGATGGAATTAGCTTTGTTTTTTTTTTTTTGAGAGCTTTGTAGTTTTGATAGATTTAACATTTAGGGTTTCAAGTTGGCTTTCTTCCTATTGAGTATCCGTGCCCTGGACGGGAGAGTGATAAGGGATGGTCAGACCCAAGACCTTCAGACAAGTATACTATCCCTACCATTATTGGGTGTCGGTGAAAAAGGAAAATTGCTAAGGTTTGGATAATACAATTATAGCTAAGATGTGAAGCAAGCAAGACAAGCAAAGCAAACAAGCAAGCTAGGGAGGATTGCCTTGGAGATTGCCATGTGCAATGCCACGAATATGGTGGATCAATAGTTGACTACTCCAAAAGACAAAAAATGGATAAATGCGTATAGATGTATGTTTACATGAATAGAATGCTAATGCATGGGGTAATGCAAAGGAAGATGCAAGATGTCTTGCTCATACAAAATGCAATGTAATGGTGCCACTTGGACAGTGTCCTTGCAGGAAAATTGTTCACTTGTCCAAGTGTCTTTTTACAATCTTGTTATCTTGATAGTGCGAAGAAGTTACAATTGTTCATAAGTACAATACATAAGAATAAATGAATGAATGAATGCCTAAAAACCATAAGCACCATCACGGTCACTATTAAGAGAAGTAGCCATCCCCTCTCAAACTAGAAGGGAAAGCAAGAGGAAAGCAAGATGAATGAATGAATGTCAATCTAAAGAAGTAGGGGAGGGTGTACCCAAGCCGATCCTAGGTAGAAGGTATTGAAGAACCGGCCGGTTCACCGCTTTGGTTAGAATGTTTGCAAAATTGTGTGATGAAGGCACAAACTCTAGGTAGATAGTGCCTAGCTCAATTTGCTTTGTGGAAAAGTGAAAGTGGACTTCCACATGCCACATCTATGGTGTGATGATTGGATTGCTTGCAAGGGCAATGACACTTTAGTTGTCATAGTAGACAATGGTGGGAGAGTCACAAGGGAAGTGAAGCGTTGCTATAAGCTTCTGAGATAGATGGTTTGGGTGGTGCCATCGAAGAGAGCACTATACTCAGCCTCAGTCGTGGAAGCCGCCACCATCTCTTGGTTATGGTTGGACCAAGAAATGGGGGCCGTGCCCAAGGTGAAGAGGTAGCCACCATGGAAATGCCGGGTGTCAAGATCTCCTGCCCATTCATTAATTAGTGTATCCTTGTAAACATAAACTAGAATCATAAGTGAGGCCCTAAGATTAAGTATATCGTAAATAACATGACATAAAGATATGCAATCCAATGTAACATCCTGGGTGTTGTGAAATATTGACTGAGAATGTTGACATAGTAAGCTAAGTGTGGTCTAGTATAAATTAACCAAATAAGTTTCTCTAAAACAAACCTATATGTATGCGTAGTGAAGGGCTGACCTAGGATATCCTTCGACAAGTGGACACTAGGATTGAGAGGCGTAGCTATTGGCTGTGTCTAATTTGTAGTGAATTGTTCCATGAGTTGAAGTGCGTACTTTTGCCATGACACAAAAATACAACCCCCAGATCGAACTACCTCTATCTCCAAGAAGTAAAACAACAAATTGAGATTTATCATCTCAAATGTTGCACTAAGCTCTGCCTTGATTTCCGCTATGGCAGTAGAATCTAAGTCTGTGAGGAGTAAGTCATCTACGTACAACAAGATGTAGCTAATCCCCTCTGCAGTAGATCGAATATATAAGTTCGGGTCATAAGGGGTAGAATGGTATTTGTGAGTTTGTAAAAACTTGTCTATCCTATGGAACCAAGACCACGGTGCTTGCTTCAGTCCATAAAGAGCTTTTTGCTAGCGGAATATCTTATCCCTCAGGTTTTGCAGAAGAAAATCTTGGTGGGTACTCCACATAGACTTCCTCCTCTAGATAACCATTCAGAAAGGCACTCTTGATATATCTAATGTATCGGTTAACCGTAGTGAGCGGCTAGTGCGAGCTATAACTGAAAAGATGTCAACTACGTAGTAGGTTCAAAGGTCTCTTGATAATCAATATCATGTTTTTGTCGAAACCCTTGCATGACAAGGCGAGCCTTGTACTTGTCTAAAGTCCCATCAGCCTTTAGGTTGGTCCTAAAAATCCATTTGTCCCAATGGCTTTCTTGTGGCTCAGACGATCCGCCAATGTCCAAGTCTTATTTCAATCAATACTTTCTAGTTGCTTCTCCATGGCCTCTTACCATTGAGGATGCTGAAAAGCCTCTTGCCATGTATTCGGCTCAGAATGCGCTACATAATCAACTGTAAATGATGTCGCAATTGATGCCTGAGATGCAAGCCGGGAAGATCTTCTAGGTCCCTATGAAGTGGAATCTGGTGGTAAGATCCCCAAATCATGCATGGTCTGTTGGTACCAACGAGGTAATGGGTCTTGCAGGGGGGGCTTGGGAGTTGAAGAATCCGCAAGTGGGTCTAGAGCGGGTAGTAGACCACGCTTAGCAGGCATGATCTCCAATGATGTGGAAGGATAAATTGGATCGGAATTTGGTGCAGAGGATTGCATGATATTTCTCTTGTCAAAGATGACGTTCCGCTTAACAATCACCTTGTTCGTCCGAGGATCAAACAAACAGTAGGCTTTCACCTCAAAGGAATATCTGACAAAGATAAGGAGATCAGCTCGGGGAGTGAGCTTCCCTATGTTATCATTAGGCGTGCATGTGTATGCACGACACCCAAAGACTTTGAAGTGGGATATGACAGGTCGAGAGCCAAAGAATGCCGAAGAGCCATAGTCGAACACTAGTTGAGGATGTGCACTGCAGTGTTAGTAGCCTCAACCCAAAGGCGCTCAGGGAGCTTTGCTGTGAAGAGTATAGAGCATGCCATTTCCATGACTATTCGGTTCCTACGCTCTACGACTCCATTCTGAGAGGGGGAGTTGGTAGAGGTGAGTTAGCGAGAGATTCCATGCTATTGTAGAAACTCGGAAAACTCATGGGAGATGAACTCACCATTGCTATCATTCCTCATGCAACCAAGATGATGACGTGTTTGGTTATGAACTAGCAATACCAAAGCAGAGAAATATGTGAAAGCATCGGACTTATGCTTGAGGAAGTACACCCACATGTATCTCGAATGATCATTTACTATAAAAAAGTACAGTGCGCCGTTCAAAGTGGCAGTGGATGTTGGCCCTGTAAGATCAACGTGAATCAGAGGTGCCTCACCTCTATGTGTAGATTGCTAAGGAAATGGGTCTACAATGTTGCTTTCCAAGCTGATATGCTTTACAGATATCTCAAGCTAGCTTTAGGCGAGGAAGGCCCTCAACTATCTCACAGCAAGACAACTCATAAAGAGAGTCATAGCCAAGATGCCCTAGGCGAAAATGCTAAAGACGCTCATTTGTCATAGGCTCTTGAGATGTGGCTAATGCTTGGAAGCAATGGAATACGAAGCCCTCTGTTGTCGGCTCCATAAGAAAATGGGTCATGTGGTATAGGCCATTAGGTTGTGCCTCACCAGAAGCAATCACTAAACCAGTCCGAGAGTCAAGGACCTCGACTATGGTCGCTCTAAAGAAAACTGCTCACCCCAATGGCAAAGCTGTTGAATAGATAACAAGTTCACCCCAAGATGAGGGCCATAGTATACGTTGTTTAACGAAGCCAGATCCGAATCCTTATCAATGGCAAAACTGATGCAACCTTGAGTCTGGATCTTGACCGAGGAGTTGTTTCCTACGTGGACTCGCGCGGCTGCAGGGGCTCGAGTACAAAAGATGTCCTCTATAGGAGTCATGTGATGTGTAGCTCCACTGTCTACAATCCAAATAGGTGTTGATGTGCTCGGCTGTGACAAGTGGGCCTTTGTGATAACCTTGTCCAGAGGCAACTCATATATATGAACGAGACTTACATTGGACGTCTCTACGGAGATGATGTGGGCCTCTGCAGACCAGTCAGACAAGCCCTCTGGAGTTGAGAACATTGTCAACTAAGATGGTTGACCGGTGGTAGTGTGAGTTTGTCCTTTCCACTGCTCCTTGCCATCACCATGTCTCCCGTGAGGGGGGTTGCCCGATTGAGGGGTGAGGGTCTATGACTTGGGTTTTGGTGCTATGCTTCTTACTTGTGATTGACACTTGTCGTCAAATTGGCTAGCCTTTTGACAATGTTCATAATACCATTTCTTCTTAGGTACATTTTGCCACCCGGGTTTGAGTTGAGACTAGGAGTTTCCTTGTGATTCCCTTGCTTGATTTTGATTTTGATTTTGATTGTGATTTGAAGTTTGATTTTGTTTATCCTTCCCTTATTGCTCCTTTTGAGAATGAGCAACAAGAGTCCCCTTTGAGGGATTATTCATATGAAATTGATTGAACAACCGTGCATAATGTAATAATTGACACTTAAATTCATAGAATGTGGGTAAATTGGGCAAAGAAACCATTTGCTGTACAAAATTGAAGTATTTACGTGGCAATTTTTAAAGAAGCAATGTGACTTGATCGTTAGAGGACTTAGGAGTCCTTGTAGTGGAGAATTCGGCAAGGAGACGCCGATACTCAGCCAGCTTGACTTTCAAGTCATCCCGGTCAGAGATTTTGAAGTTTTAAAGCTCATGGTCAAGATTTATTTGATGGGACCTATCCCGAGTTGCATAGCGGTTAGTCAAGTGTGCCCATCACTCTAACGCTAAGTCAAAATGCCAAAGTTGAGAATGAAACTTGGGCAATAAGTCCTGTATCAGCTTGACAATAGCGAATGCATTCCTAGCCTTCCATGTGTTGACGACCTTGTATGGAACAAGTGTGGGATCGGGTTGGGGTTCCAACCCTTGCATAAGATCCCGTAGTTTCTATGAGTCAAAGACATGTCTTATCAAGTTTAACCAAGTTGTAAAGTTTGACTTGTTAAAACGAGTCTTGTCATTCAATGCATGCTTGGTGAAAGATGAGGTAGAATCATGAGGTATCGGGAATGTGGAGTAAGATGGATGTGGTGGTGTCGGATGTGTCTGATAAGGAGGAGGAGGGGGAAGAGGTAGGTAGGCAGAAATAGGTTGTGTGTGTTCAATGAGTGCTGATTGATGGAGAGGCACTGGAACATGAATGTTTCCATGAGGTGCTGGTGGAGGTGGAGGCATTGGGATACGTAAGCTTTGTTCAAATGCTGGCTGGGACACAACATAATGACCAGAGGATCAAT
The DNA here is from genome assembly GCF_053477565.2 of Lygodium microphyllum. NCBI lineage: Eukaryota > Viridiplantae > Streptophyta > Polypodiopsida > Schizaeales > Lygodiaceae > Lygodium > Lygodium microphyllum. The sequence goes on along the minus strand of NC_141161.1, from coordinate 14,348,828 downwards.
TAGATAATGCCATGGAGGCAAACCGTGGCACCAATTGATCCACACTTGGGAGACATTGGGCGGAAACACACAGGTTGCAATGATCCCGAAAGTTTGTGAGGAAAATGTGGAACACCACCCAGTTGAGGAAAAGATGAGGTACTAACAGCTGTGCCTAAGTTTGAAGAACCTCCTAGTGTGGTGAATGAAAACACATGTGATCCTACATGAGATGCAACATGCGGTGCACTTCATAGAGGTTGAAAGGATGTGGTAGTGGAATAAGAGGGTGGGATGGGAGGGAGATTAAATGGATTTGTGATAGGTGTAGATGTGGGAAATTCCCTTTGTCCATTATATGCATTAAATTGAAATGATGATGATGAAGATGCACTTACTTCATTTTAACCTTTAAAAACATAATTGTTTGAAGGAAAAGAAAGGGAAGGAGTACTCATAGTTTTTTGTTTCAATTACTTACCTAGTCTTGAGTTCATAAAGAAATATATGTCTTCCTCATTACTCATAAATCAGAAATTGTTTTGCATACATCCTTCATCATGAAAATCATCCATACCAATAGGAGAAGGGGAAGCATCATTAACAGAATCTGAAATGGTAGGTATACCTGGCATCGAAGAGAATAAGTATGAAGGCAATGGAGTGTACTCTATGCAAGTTTCCACGTGCAGATGGCCAATCCTAAGTGGAGATTCCGCCTTTCTTCCATGGTTAGTAGATCGGTGACGAATCTAAAGGGTGAAATTCAAACTTACCTTCTATTTGCTATTGGACTCTATGCATCAAAATGAGATTGTATTTAGCTGCAGTGATCTCGTAAGGTTGTGGAACTCCATGGTAGTCCAATGTTTGTTTGGCCATGTCAGGAGCTTGTGAAGCAATCTGTGAGGCCCACTTCGACTCATTCCTCGATGGATTTAGCTTGGGTGTGAGAAGTGGTACAAAAGTAGTATTCAAAGTCATTTGCCCTTCTATTGTTCTTACTTCTTGTGTAGAGCTTTCAGATCAAGGCCTAGGTTTCTCTTAGAGAACTCGGCTCTGATACCATGTAAAGAAAATATCCTAACACAGAAACACAAATAACACCGTATGACAAAGCATAGACTGATAGAAGAACACAGTTAGGGTTAGGGTAACTTAGAGGCAATGAACACAGAGAATGAATGAAGTGATATGACTATGGAATATACAATGCTCATGCAAAAAACACAATATGCAGTGAATGAATACTGATCCTAGAACTCGTGTATCTCAAGGATCAGGGCAGGGGTAATGAGCTGGAGAGTGTGTCATACTCCAAATGGCTCCCGAACCGCCGCAAGGCAACCTTGGAGTGTTGAACAAGAGTAAACTCAGCCTATGTGTGGCTGGACTTGATGCAAATGGCAGTCTAGAGAGAGAGTGTTGTAAACGCAGATTCAAGAGAGAAAATCTGCAAACGCAGGCTGAGAAGAGAGAAAATCTGCAAACATAGGCTGAGATGATGATGGCGACAGCTAGAGGAGAGAGAAAACTAGGAGGGCAATAGCTGGGTCCTGCAAACACAGCAATATGCTGACGTGGTAGGCTTACGACAGCTGGATGGGTGGACAGCAGCAGTCGCCTGGCTGGAAACAGCAAGCAAATGATGATGGAGGGTTGGAAGTAGGCACCAAATGAGTGAAGACTGCAATGGACAGCTTGGACTACGATGTCCTCCGCGTACGGGGTGTGGGTAGCAAGGTGAAGACACCTAAAACCTGCAAAAACGAGACTAAGACTGAATGGAGGGTAGCATACCTATTTATAAAAAGTTTGGGCCCTCCCAAGTGGGTTTGTGCTTATGGGATAAAGACACTGTTTGGGAACACATTTCTTTAATATAAACAAGGTTTCTTCCTTAATTAAACATGTTTTGGGGTTGTTTAAGTGAAGCTAATGCATTTTTAGCTCAACACTAAGTTGTATCTTGAATTGATAGGTGAATGTAGACGTGCTTATGCTCTCAACAAGCACACCCAAAAGTGTAAAGAAAGAGCATGATCTAGAGGAGGAGCAAATATTCTGAGACCTCTATAAGAGCTAGATGAGATGGATGTGGCACCCATGGTTGATGGAGTTTAGTTGTTTGAGCTTGTGCCACTAGTTGTGGAGCATTGATGAGATGGATTCGGCACCCATGCTTGACGGAGTGTAATCGTTTGAGCTTGTGCCACTAGCTTTGGAGCATCAACATTTGCATTAACATCTTTAGCTTGTGGCTACAGTGCAGCCCTTAGGTAATTGCATGAGGTTGTTAGAGAGTCATTTCTTGGACAGGATTATAGTGCCACGTCAGCAGTACATATGTCAGCAACCATGTCAGTAGTCTGTGCAAGTGCCATGTGGCAGGCTGCAGTGAGTTTTTTATTATTTTTTCTGTGGTCGGCTGCATTTAATGCAGTCGACCTGGTGCTAGGCATTCTTTATTTCCTGGCTATTTATAGACAGGTTGTGGCACACTCTCAGTTATCATTATGATCTTGAGATTTGTTGGTTGAGACCGATTGTGCTTGAGTTGACGGAGATTGAGGTCATCAAGTTGGAGACACATGCAGATATTTTCTCTGCCCTCGTGTATTTTTTGCGCTCTCATACAATATACTACACTGCAGATTTTCTGCGTTTACACTGGCTCCTCTCTCTCTCTCCGTGTTCACTCTCTCTCAGTCTTTGTCCTAGGCTTTCGCATCGTTGCACTTTGATAGAGGTGTGGTAGTGGCTCAAGAACATAGTACCAGGGGATGCCCGTCCCAAGTCCCCAAGACGCTGGAACGCTGTCCCGTGACGGGACGCATGTGCGGGAGGTGGAGGTGGAACGGGGGATGTCCCCGTCCAGAAGCGTCACAAGGGGACGGCCGTCCTCCCCCCTGGTCGCGGGTACATGTTGCCTGTTGGGGATGGATTGTCGAGAGACGAACAGTTATTGTCCCCCTCTTTTGGGCTGTCTTGCCTCCTGTGCAACTCCTGCCAGGCCGCCTCATGCATCTCTCGCTTGACTTGCGGCTCCTGCGACGCCTACTCTAGCTACCAACTCCCACTCCCCTTGCAGCCCGCCTTACTGCTTGCCTTGGAGCCCGTCCTGGAGCCATCCTTACTGCCCACCTTACTACTTGCCATGTAGCCTGGCCCATAGTCCTTCTTCTTCTTCTTCTAGTCTCCTCCTCCTCCTCCTCCTCTTCTTTATTATCATCATCATCATTTTCTCTTCCTTCTTGCTCCTTATAGCTTGGGCTCCTAGCCTCCCTACATCGGGCACGCGGGTCCCTCAGTGAGCAACTGAGCAACCAACATGACTTCTTTACGACCGGCTTGTCGGGTCGGAGGAAGAGGCAGATGTACCGACACATGGTCGTGGTGGGATGAGGTAAATGTTGAATGCCCATCAAGTGGAGGCGGATCATGCCCTTGGTCATGCAAGCTGTGTCCATATCAGCATATGAGTGGCACAAATAAAGTAAGTGTCCATTTATTGCATGAGCCAAGATTGGAAGTGCAATTTTGTCCCAATGTCACGGCGGAGAAGAGAAGGGAGCTTCTAGATTGTGTGGTTGGACAAGAGGCTCTATTTGCATCGAGGCGTGCACGAGTGACGGTCAATCCAGCTACACTTGTTGCAACAGCAGCAGCAGCAGTTGATAGGCCTAGAGCTTCATCTACAGTAACGAGTATGGCATCCACACCACATGGAGTCGTTGGATTGAGTCCATGTTCACCATTAGTGCCTTCGTCCTCAACCATTAGACGGCAGACTACTCTTGAGGGAAGTTAGAACCCAATCAGAAAAGAGGAGATAGATTCAGCAGTGGCTTGTTTCTTCTACTACAACCATATTGCATTTCATACAGCTAGGTTTTGAGTCGTGACACATTGATATGCTCGAATCTTTACTATTTACATTTTTTTCCCTTAAATAATATAAATTTTAAATTTATAACTTTGTTATAACTTATATAATATAAACTTATAACTTATTCTAAAATCATGGCATCATGATAGTTATTGTGTTTATTATTTTATGTCCCTAGGTTGGAGTACTTTAGAGCCATGTTGAAGAAGGTTGGAGAGTATGGACCTAACTATGTGCCTCCCTCTTTTGAGACTTTACGCACTACCTTGCTCGATAAGGAAAATTACTAAACAAGGTGACTTTCTACTTACCTAGCTGGTTTGTTTTGAGACATCGGTCACCTTCACCTTAGCCTTGGATAATTCCATCGGTGTGTGCTTGAGCCTTAAGGTTCCCACCACTGCAACTCAAGAGCCTTGTGGTATAATCTTTTGGTTGGAAGGACCATCGTTATCTCCAATTTAGGACATTTTTTCATGAGCAGGTTGCATCCAACAAACATACATAACCTTATTTAACTAAGAAGCCCTAAAACTTAAAAGACACTTGTGAGCCTTATTTGAGTCAAAACCTCATATTTATTGTATGATCAGCACTAGTTATTAGAGTCCAATTTGGTCACTAAGAATACTTAGATGATTAAGTTGAGGTCTTATGTGATTAAGCTGAGGTACATAGGATGTAGTCTGCAGTTTGATGAGTAAAATTTTACGAGGATTAATTGTAAGATGTATTTATCATGCCATTTTCAAGTGCATTGTTTATCCTTCTATAACAGTTGCTTCAAAGTTTCATAATTGTGTAGGTGCACATGCTTTTTTTGTGCAGTGAATGTATAGAAAATTGACTTTCTATGTTGTTGATTTCATTTATTGCAGCTGTGTTCCCTATCTGAAACTGCAATTTGGAATGGAAGCCCAGGAACACCACTTATTCCAGCACAACAAGGCCTAGCATATGGGGTTCCTTTTCCAAAGGACCTAAAAAACTTGGGTTTAGAAGATGGTCGTGATACTCGTCTTCGTATATTTTCAGGCACGGCCAATCTTCCACTCTCTCAGGTGCTTGCAGTGGGGTGCACCATGTTATCTTGTAGCTGCCAAATTTATTTCAGCATAATGTGTGCATGAGTTCCTAGTTTTTAAGTTGTCTTACTGCTTGGCAGATTTTTATTCACTGTAAGAGTCTATGCATAATGTTGCATATTTTTGGGATGGCTTGACTCTATGATAAATCGTCATATTTTGTTTTAGAATTCCACCGATATATGGAGTCTCTGTATTATGTTGCATCTTTTGTAATGGCTCGACTCTATGATAGATTGTCATATTTGGTTTTAGAATTCATCCAAACCACCATATACATTATTTCAAGAGCTATGCAATGGTGCCCTAACAAGAATGTGAGAGCAACACAAGATGGAAAAGTAACAAGATGAGACAATGAACAAAGTGTTAGCCTGTTTTATTTTGCGCTATCATCTGCTAACTGTGAGCTATGTCAGAATCTGATGGAGACAGAGGGGCTCAACTGTTTCCAGCCTTGTATTTGAGTGTATTTCAGTTTAGACTGTATTCACTCTGGCTGTTCATTATTTCCAGCCATTGTATTACAGTTTTTAGGCTGGCCCCTTGTACTTGGTTGTGTAAAGAAATGCTTGTCTATGGAATACGAACACAATTGTACGATAAACGCACAGATTGTTAAAGAAACACAGTTAGGGTTAGTGTTAACATGAATTCCTCAACTAAAATCTTGTGGTTCATGTACAAGAAGAAACCTTGGACACCACTATTACGACCCATACAAATACCACTTGTGTTTCTAGTAATCTCTTTTTATTGAATTAGATATGGTAGTAATCATGAGATTGGAGAGCATAATCGAGACAAAGGATAACCAAGACATTAAGGTATAACGATCTTTAGTGCATTGCATAATGAAGATGATGATAAATCCTATCCTTTAGGGAGATGAGTGTAGTCATTGGTGATAATATTGTAATGTTGAGGAGATAGGTGACAATCCACCTCTCTAGTTGTGAAAAGACTCCTACTCTCTTCTTCTTCTTCTTCTTCGGAGTACATGAGGGTTAGATTAAGGAGGCCCACCATTAGTCTCTCTAGTTGTAGTGGCTTCCTTGTCTCTTCAAGTTGGCCTTGAAAAATGTGTTGCACTTATTGTTTTCCTTTGAAGTACTGGTGTGAATGCTCCCTTATCCATGTGCATTTTTTACATTCTAGCTGGAGAAGGGTTTTTTTGTTGTAAAACATCATTGAGCAAGAGAAGAATGATAACACAAAGTAGATTTGATTGATTTGATGGTGAAGGTAGTACATTGTTTTATAGCTTTTCAGCTAATACTTCTCTTACCTCTTTTTACTTATGGAATACATTGCATACATTTGTGTGTAACCTCTTTGAATACATTGTATACAATGGATATTACAATTTTGTTTTCCATCTTTGGTGCGTGCCGTTCTTCGACCCTTAGTCTTGATTGATCTTTTTCTCCTTGGCTTTGGCTCTAATCTTGATCTTCTTGATTTCTTTTTGGTCTTTTATCTCGGTATTTCCTTTGATCAATTGCTCTTTAACTTCAAGTCTTCTTAATAAGATGGATACATAAAGATACATTGCTTAATAAGATACATTACAATTTCTTTTTGCTTAATAAGATGGATACACAAAGATACATTTCTTTGGCTTGATAGCATCATGGCATACATGGTTGGGTGAGACATTACATTGGGATATATAGAATTTGGGATTTTATTTGTCTTTGGCTCAATGATTTTGGTGATTTTTGATGCTTTACAATAGCTTTGGATAGACTTGGATGTGAAGATATGCTAGGGCTTTTCATTAATTATGTATGTTTTGGGGTTGTTTAAAGATGCTAATCAACTGTAAAGTGTGTCTTAGCTCAACACCCCTTCTCAAGTCCGAAACTGAGCCAAAAGGGAAGGCCAACAATGTTTACCTTGAGGGGTTCCACCCCAAAGCAGCCACAGGGCATTGGACAAAGGGTACATGATGGCTGCCCAGTGGCCTACCAAGGCTATAGAGGCGATGATTATCTTATCAAGGGAGTCTAAGTAGTCACCCTAGAGAGGACAGGGCATTAGGCAAAGGGTGCTTGTTAGTTGCCCAATGGCCTACCAAGCCTTACAAAGGTGGATGGAATCACATTGAACTTTTGTTTTTGTCTTTGTTTTGTTTTGTTTTTTTTCTCTAGTTGAAAGTTAATTTTATGATCACAAGAATCAAAATGCTGGCATGCTTGAGGTTCTTATCAAATCAGGATTACGGAGTTACTGCTATTAATCAAGTCTAATGGAGCATCTTCATTATGTAGCATTTTGTTTCTCTTCTGCAAAGCAATTCAAGAGGATTGAGATATCATTCTGCAGCATTTTGTGCCTTCTGTATAGCTTCCAAGTATTGCAAACCAAAAAGCATTTTCATTTTACTTAATGGACATGTGCTCCAAACGGGCATGCCAAAGAGATACATGAGGTAAAGATTCCATAGACAAAACATGATCAACTGTAGATCCAGAAACAACTAAGGGGTAGAGGTTGCTAGCCTTGGCACCTCTCGCAAGCACAAGCGTACCATGAGTAATCTTCCACGCAGAGTCTCCAAAAGATACATGATATCTTGCATCATCAACTTGTTTAGCGAACATGAGACTGCGTGTTAGTGTAGGTACACGACGTACATTGTGCATAACAAAGCTACTGTGAGAAGAAAATTGTATCCTAACATCACCAATGCTGACAATCTCAAGAGACCTGTTGTCATCACCCCAAGCGCAAAGAACCTGAAACAAAACGGTATGAATGGAACCACTCTCGGCAAGGTGTTACATGAAAGGATGCACTTGAGTCCAAGAGCCAACACTATGCATACATATAGTGTATCTTTGTCATTTACAAAGCACTAGATGATGTTGCTGCAAGGATATAATCCCCATCACTATCTTGGGGATGCATACTTCAATTTTAACACTTGACTTAGCAGGTACTATACCGCAATCAGAAAACTTTTCATGCACTTTCTCTTTCCCCTTGTCTTTGCGCCTTTCATTGCGCAATTCATGACACTATGGCCTTATGTGGCCTTTCTTTCCACAATGATGACAAGTCAGATTTGCATTTCTTCCACGAGACTTACCGTGCGACTTGCCATGCAACTTGGACCGAGTTTTTTGCGAATCCTGTCCACGGCCATTACCATGGTCATTCTTTGTATTTCCATCATGCTGGCCTCACTGTCAAAGCATGAGACATACGAGAGGCATTCAAAATTTTATGGTTTATCTCTTCCTGTAGAAGAGAGCTCTCAACATCAGATAGCTTCAGAGTAGTGGCAGAAGCACGTAAGGCAATGCGGAATACATCCCAAGACTCATTAAGAGTTCCAAGCAAAAACAACAGAGTGATATCCTCTTTGAAATCAATGCCCTTCGAAACCAAGTTTTTAAGAATAGCATGAAATTGGCTTAGATGAGCTGACATGGTCACATTCTCTTTCATGCAGAGATCCATAAGCTGTTTCAGCCAATACATTTGATTTGTAGGACTTTGCTTGTCATAGAGGTTCTTGATTTTATCCCAAAGCTGCCAAGCACTCTGTGCTTCCTCAACCACATTGTAATGCATCTGTTCAGTGAGAGACAAGATGAGGGTGGACTTGCATAACTCATCAAGCTCCATCCATTCGTCATTAGCATAGTTGCACTTGTACGTAGTACGAACTAGTTCGTACTATACAGTACGGTACAAACCATACCGTACGAATTCGTACAAAAAAACAAGCTTTTTTTTTTGCGTGGTTGTTGTTGGTGGTGGTGGTGGTTTGGGTTGTTGACTGTTGTTGTGGTGGTGGTGATTTTGTAGCCTTGATCGATCAACCAAGAAAGGGGGTGGAAGCTTGATTAGACTCGTCACTCCTCATACATGTTTTGTTATGATTTATCCTAGAGCCAAAGGCCATACATAAGGTAGTCAAGCAGTTCCAAACGTTTCTAATTGATGGCCCATTATTTTTCACAATATGTTAGTGTCATTAATAAATAAACTCAACACCATTTGAGAATCATCAAGTAGCTTAATCCTATTGATTTTACCTTTGTTCACAGCTCATTTTGCACCACCCAACCCTCAGCATTAGTACACATTGCTAATAAAACTAGCCCAGAGGATAGCTTGGCCTAATGTACCTTCTGAGAGTACACGAATTAGTGAATGTACCATCGGTAGCTACTTTAGCCTTAGCAATGCCAAACAAAACCATAACAAAATTCATAAATCTTTTAGCAAAACCTTTGGTGGTTTGTTTGGTAACTGTTGGTCTCACAGGTCATTTTGGCCTCTTGTAGACATTAATAAAGCATCTCATGTGATTTCATCTCTTTTTTTTTTTTTCGTAAACGTGATTTCATCTCTCTCTCTCTCTTTCTCTCTCTCTCTCTCTCAACCTTCTCTCTCTCAAGCATACATGCCTCTTATTTGTATGATCATTCATGTATGATGTATCCACTCCTATGTATGTACTTGTAAGTTCTAGCTCATGTTGCGCATGCGGCATATGCCATAGAGGTTTTGGCGTGTTAGCCTTAAGTATTCATCTTATATACTCCAATAGCATTGCTATTTAGACTTTAAACATCTGTTCTATCATCTATAGTTTAAAATAATGAAGTTAATTTTTTTTCGTACTAATATCGTACTGTACCTTATAAAATCTTAAGGTACCATTTAATACCGTATTTTATCGTACCGTACCATATCGTACTTTTCGTACCCGACAACTATGGTCATTAGTCATAGTTTTAGGTTGCTCTCCACTCAACCTTAGTGGCTTTATCTGCGATTTCTGCACCAATACCTGCCAAGCTTGGCTCTTCCAATAGGCATAATTCGTACCATCTAGCTTAATGATGTTGAAGATAGGATTGTCAGTGGAAGACGATGCCATACTGCAAGCTGAAACAGTGCAGATAGTTCAAAATTGCTTATTGTAAATTACAAAAAATGACAAAAAAAACAACCAAAACCAAGGCAAAATGGTGAGAAACGAGTATTTAATGATGCTGCCCACCAAGTACCATCAAAAGTACATCAAACCAGGATGATTCAGCATGAAAAATACATGACAGTTTGGAGATATATGCTTGCTGTAATTTATGACAGCAGTGTACAATGAGAGCTGACAGTAGGCAAAACCCAATATTCAAAGTCAATCACTGATTGTCAATGCAAAACCAGCATCAAGTGGGCATAAACAAGCATGTAACAGTCAAATTGACATGAGTCAACACCCAAGCATGTCAGACAAAGTCCGTTAGTAAAGTCGGTACACCCCCCAATCAAAAGGGCAAAATGTACATACCACTACCAAGACTTGACACAAGTCGGTGTCTGCTCAGTGAATATAAAGTCGAATCAGCCCAAGTACATCTACACGGACCAAGGCGTATCAACCATACATCATTCACTAGGAGATCTCAGTCTCAAAGATCCAAAAGCTCAATATGCATAACCCACACTGCTCAATGTTTGGTAAGCGTACAAAGATGCTCATACTGGTACAAAAGCTGTAAGTGTCAAGCAAATAAGCTCAAACAAAGCATGTAAGAGCACCAGTGACGGAGTATCCAAGATCATACATCAGTAGGACATCCGGAGCATATGAGCGGTCAAGTATCTAATGATAGTATCCAATGTCATGAACACAATTCCAATCAATCTCTGACAAGCCAAAGCAAGACCAAAATAAGCTCTAGAATATCCAAAGCCGAGCCCAAACAAAGCTCCAGTAGCATTCAAGTCCAAACAATGTAACTAGTATGTGTAGGTAACATAAGCATCAAGCATGTACCAACGGGTTATACATAGACCATAGATATAACCTCTATCACAAAGCATGCCAGTGTAGACCAAGGTCAAGTAAATGCCAACCAATACAGAGCTCAAACAAGGCCCAAAATATATTTCGAAACCATCCAAAGCATTTGCCAACCTTCATTTACATTCCAATAGTCATATGAAACACCCGAGAAGCACTTGTGACCAATAGGCAAAGCATAAAGTGACTAAATAAGCTTCAGCCCTGGAGTATACAGTAATGATTTACTATGTAAAACTAAGTATTTTAGGCCACTAAATCAGCTCTAAATGATGGCCAATCAATAGGCATACATTCCCCTAACATTCGGGGACCATTTGGGACCAATTGGGCATCAAATGTCAATGCCAACCAAGCATAAACATAAATGCTGATGTAACATTGTTTGTGGCTGCTTGTGGACTGTGGAAAATAGTCTTGGACTGAGGTAAATCAGTCTACAAATCAATGCCAATGATAACCACCAATGCCGAGGATCAAGGGGGTGTTCCCAAGTGCCAAATGAAGTGTTTTTAAGCTGCCAATGAGTGCCAAGGGAAGACTGAAGTAAAAAAACGAATTTTTGCAGGTCTTCAAGCTAGCCCAAACCGGGCTGATGTTGCTGGTCCACGTGGCATTAATGAGGTGGAAGGGGGGACTTAAGTAGGGCCTAAAGAATGCCTACACAAAGCCTTGTCAAGCCTAATTAGGCAGGAGCCAAGATATGAAATGGGGGAGCTCCAACGCTGGAGTTATGGCTGCCCCTTCCTGCTATACCTTGCAAACTGAAATACACACTTAAAAGAATGCTTCAATAGCTCTAAAGGAATGCCCTGAGGATGCCCAAATGGGCCGAGTAGGTGCTCGGGGAGTGGAGGAGTGATCGGAGCTCGAAGGAGTCGGATATGGCTGCCAAGAGTGAGAACTAATGGTGTAGGGATTCAAATAAATGTTGAAGGAGTCATGGACCAAGCTCGAATGCTCAAGCAACCATACTTTGATACTAGTTGAAAGGTGAGAAGGATCGAAGCTTGCACAAGAGAGCTATGGCGGGAGAGCAAGAGTGAGAGAGAGAGAGACTCACAATGTGGGAACTCCAATAGTCACAATGTGTGAGCGGCCTTTCCTTTATTCATCTGTCACTAAAAAAAAAAGAATAAAGTGATGGTGACGGGCATCCGTCGCCTGCAGTGTGCAGGCGTGGGTAGTGTCAGTGTAGTAATATACGAGCGGCTAGGTGGAGGCACCTTTACCCCCAACATGCTATAGTGGTTGGTTGCGAGGGAGGTGAGCCCTCATATAGCGAAGAAGACGGGGGTACTGGGGTGCCCCTAGTGTGGATAGACAATGACGAATGGATTTTCTGGAATGGGACTCAAGTTGCAGAGGTGCAGGATGGTGGCAGTCTTGTGCTTCGGATGAGGGTGTCTTTCAGAGAATCTTCATCATCATTGAAATCTGTAATAGCTCCGAACAACGTAGTATGCTTAACAATTATGATATTCGCTTGTTTTCGAGATTTAATATAAAAGAGAATGAACACTTAAAGCTGAAAATGAAAATTACTCACAAAATTACAGCCATGAAAATGTAAAAGTAATGGAGACAAGATTGAGGGTTGAAGATGGCCCCCCCCCCCCCCCCCAAGTCCCTTAGGGAAGAGCTCAGTTACAATCAACCTGAGAGTGAGGAGAAGTAATTCTCACCCTCACAAGATCATGCAAAGATATACAAAGACACATGCATTATCTATTATGCAATGATAAGAACTGATTTCTTTACAGTACGAGAGAAGAAAGAGGGGAAATCAGCCTTTCTCCATCGTTGATCAGCAGTACATGGATAGGGCTTGCTTCTTGTTGCTAAAATGGAAGAAAGAGCTCGAGAAGGAGGTGCTGTAATGAATTTACAGGCTTGCTGTCCTGTAAAACAGCAGTGATAGAAGAGGAAATATGGAGGAATTTGATAATGGAGAAGTGGGGGATGATGATGGGGATGGATGGGGCCAGTTTCTGGCTATCTGTGGGTGCTGTACATGAGTTTACAGCAAAGAAAAATGATGCTGAATGAAGAAAAACGAGCTCTTATTTATAGGAGAGGGAAGAGCTAGTACAAAAGGGAAAAGTGGAGTAGCACAAGACAAGTGTCCAGCCACATGTCATGAGATGTGACAAGTGGTGGGACTCTTAGAAACTTGTGTGACAAGTGTCTTGACACTTATCTCTTCTCTATGGCCTTCCTTTTTGGGCTGAATACTGTCAAGAATAGAAACAACCAAATTTAGTAAGCACAGTCAGAGTACAGAATTTACTATTTTTAGAATGACATTCCTATTTTTTAGGACTAGCATTTTTAGGCTAATTCGAGGCTCCTAAAATTTAGGGACGCCCAATATGGGTGTCATATGAAAGCTTTTTCCGTGTACATTGCAAAAACGGTATCAGAATCTTCATGTGACTTTCCTATGCAAAGAAATGTGCATTTCTAGCTTTCAGACCACACATGCACATTGTACAAGCTTTTCATGATCATGCCATCTTGTTGATTGTAATTGTCTGTTCTGGCGGATCTAGCCCACACTTCAAGGTATCAATCCTTTCTGTGTGCGAGTCTAAACCTGATATGCGTGAGTTCTGGTCACAGGCGCCCAATCGGGCCATATAGATGGAAGTGTGAACTATCTTTTCTCTAACCCACCGTGTGGGTCCACCATAATTTGTGACCACTCATCAGTGGCCAGCTCCAATGCACTTTTCTTTATATCTAATTAGTGCAAAGGAAACAAATTTAATAAATCATTATATAGACAAATTGATAAAAAAGGATACATATTCTGTTTCTATAGAGTTGTGACAAAGTCTACATGTGCGCTTAAGCCCATTCCGGTCTCAGGACCAAAGGGTTGCAACTTGTTAGGTGACATTATTGTGGTTGGATGGCTTCATGGCGAAACTGAGCAAGTTGTGCAGAGGCTTCACCCTCCATATGACAAAAGATAGATCCGGCTTGACGAGGAGCCTAGCTTAGTTGTTGAGGCCAGGTTTGAAGGTGTGGTCTCAACTCGGGCCACAAAGCTTAGGCAGCCGTTGTTAACAACCAAAGAAATGGATTTGGTTGTGAGGACAAGGCACTATGTGGCCACCTTGTGTATTGACTTGTATAAGCTATTTTGGATCCACTTGCAATATCAGGCCATACAAGGCTATGTTGAGGTGGACATAGCGAGGGAGATGGCCCTCGCGCTGTAGGCTAGACGGTTTGATGGTTCTGGCCAAGTTGCTCTAACTTACACATGGGTGATCTAGCTCAATTTGGCCAAGCAAGGCCTTCTAGTGCAAACCAGTGCAATGTGGCAACTTAATAGCAATGGCCTTTGTATCTATTTGTGCATCACCGAGATAGATTCGGCGAGAGAGGGCCAATACATTTGATTTCAGTAGGCAGGTGCTATCGAGTTTGTTCTACCAAGCATAACTCTTCTCTTCTCCACACCCCTTTCGTATGGAGTGGTGCAAAAAGGAGAAGGATAACACATGCGGGGACAATGGACCTCGCAAGGAGAGAGTGTCAGCATGTGGCTTTGAAAGGAGTCAGTGCATGCCTCATAGGTACTTTTTCGAAGATTTGTGCCAGAAAGGGCACTTAAAGTAGAAGACGTAGACCCAAGGACGGTGCGGCTAGATGGGATCGCGATTTTCACGCCAGGCGACATGCGTCCTTCACGAAGAGACGGTCCACCATAGAAGGAGTTGCAAAGTCCAACCCTCCGATGCAAGTCAATGTGCGCATTCCAAAGTAAGACACGATGCAGGGGACACCTTGATGCGTGCGCCATGAATAGGGCAAGGAGAGCAAAGCGATACGTGGCCATTCGACGCACAGCCATGACTTACTCTAGCAGCACATCAAAGGACGATCTAGCTATCAAGAGCTCAACAGGTGAGATAGGTCACGATGTTGACACCGCACTTTAGCATTGGCACATCTACCATGGTGACGACACCATGACACGGCTTGTAAATACACTTTGAGAGCATAACTAAGTAGGGGTATTCGTATAGTTATATTCACTCTTTTGAATCTACTCATGAGTATTGGGTTTATTCTTGTATATACAAAATCTTAGTAACTACACAACTCAAAGTGGGCTTCAAGTTTTTTGTAGGGGGAGTGGTTATATTGGGGGGTATCTTCCTCTCGAGGCCTGGCTCCCTAGGGTGCGTCACGGCATGGGGCCGTCGTGCATTATGCCTGGGCATGGTTAGGTGGCTTGGGGCCTCCACACAGAATATTAGAGTAGGGATGGTGAGTGCATTCAGTGACTAGTGAGGGGGGCGGGCTTGAGTTTTGTGGGGCGAGAGGTGAGTGGGATGTTGTGCTACCATGATGGGTTTTGGAGGTTCGACGCTATGCGAGCACCAGAAAAGTTTCGGTGAATGTTGAACTCCCTACCTGTTGGGGGGAGGTGTCAAGGTGGATTATTGTGACGTGTTGGTGCTATGCCATGATGCGATACTGTGTTGTGTTGACTTCCATGTTGCGTGACTGTGTTGAGGTGGGTTCCTAGCTTGAAGGGGAAGCCATGACATGTTGTGCCGTGTTGAGTTATGATGCTGTGTTGAGTTGGGGGGCCATGCTGAGATGGTCTGCGTCACGATGCATGAAGCCGGGACCGAGGGGGATCTATAATAGGTGCATTAGTGGGCAAATTCTCTTAAAATTTTGTTGTTGCCCATATTATCGAAGCATCTCAGCCACTAATGTTTGATTTTTATTTCTAAAAATGATTATTATTAGCATATATATTTCTCTCTCCCAAGTAGGAAAATAGCAAGAGAAAATTCTTAGGTGGTCTATCATTAGTTAATTAATATTTGGGCATTTATTTTTCTCTTCACTTGGAAATATTATTTTATTGCTGTTACTCACGGCCAACAATAATAGTGATTTGCTGGGTATGCTTGGTGCCGACGACAAGCTCGATGACACCAATTACCCAATGTGTGCTTACATGATGCAGTATGTGCTTGTTGTGAAGAATTTATAGCATGTTTGTTAACAATTTGAATGTGCCTTTTAATGTGCTCGGGTGTGAACACACCCTTAGCACTTGTACATACATACATACATACATACATACATATCTATCTATCTATCTATCTATCTATCTAAAAACCTAAAGTGGTACACTTGTCATTGTACCCAAACAAAAATGTGCTCACTCTCTACTCTTTGTCTCTCCCCGTGCTAACAGCTACTAACTGTCTCGATCTTCGTGCTCCCAACCACTACAAATTGGTATCAGAGCGGGCAAGGAGTGCATGCTTCTCAAGACGTCAAAAGTGTGCCGGGCTGTAGAAGGTGAGTTGGTCGTGAGTTCGTGGGCGACGGTTGTTGCAGGCATGACAAGGCAGCTGACAGGCGAGCTCTCGGCGGGCAGTAGACCACGGGCAGCAGACCAGTTGATAGGCGAACTCTTGGTGGGCAGTAGACTGACGCGTCCCTCAACGGACCCGTAAGTCCGTCAATCGTCATCTATTTCTTTTTTTTTCAAAATCTTTTTTGAAATTCCTCTTCCCCTACTAAGGGTTCACGTGTGGAGGTACAAATTCAAATTTTCATGCAATCTAAGCCCAGAAATTTAGGGCTTCTCTAGACTGAGCATTGCTCATGCAAAATTGAGGCATCTATGTCAGAAATTGTAGACATTGTGTGCATTTCAATTGGGGATTTCACCAAAATTATTGAAATTTTTCTCATCTGAGTGAAATTTCTCAACATTGGACCCATAAAATTTGGGGTTTTTATTGTATTGGTGAAAATCTGTTCAGCTGAGTTAGATTGGCTGACATTGGTGCACTGGACCCGAGAAATTTGGGGCTTTTGCAAAATTTTGTGAAAGTTTGCTAATTTTGCCCGTTTTATGCTTTCGGGAACATGTATTAATGCAATTGGGACAGTTTGGTCAGTAAAATTTGGGGGTTTTGCTGAAATTGCTCTATTTTGGCAAAATTGGCCTATTCTATGCATGCCAAAGACAGTTTAGATGTATGGTTAATGCTTTAAGCACAAATTTTTTTGGGGCTTTTGACCGTGCGTGTCAAATTTTATGCCCGTGGGTACATGTACAACAGTAGCACATGGTTTGGTGCTTCTGAAAATTTACATATAGATCTGAAATTTCTGCTATCTGGCGCCTTATTTCTGTATCTTTCGAGACACATACCCTACCCTTGTAGAGTAAATAACCATTATCAATGGTAAAATTCTTCCACTTGAATCCGGTTTGAGCAACCCCTAATGCTCCATTTCCTTGTTGAACATCCTCAGATATTCCTTCCTCAGTAGAAGCACTTTCATTTGGATCCCCATTTTTTATTGCTTCCCATATGTTGGAATATGCCGGATCAACCTGGCATTTCCCTTTTAAAGATTCAAGCAAGTTGGAAGTGAACTGAGTAAAACTCAATTCATTTATGATGGGCATTCTGCTAAGTGCATCAGCTACTATATTATACTTTCCTTTTCTATATCTTCTCTCATAGTTGAACTCTTGGAGAAGTTCGGCCCATCTGGCTTTACGCCCGTGTAAATCCGGTTGATCATTAAGCCACTTAATGCTTTCATGATCCGATAAAATCAAAAGTTTGGCACCGTACAGATAGTGCCTCCATTTCTTCATTGCATGTACTATTGCATACAACTCCCTCTCATAAACAGAATAATTCTGTTTTGCACGGTCTAATTTCTTGCTTTCAAAAGCAACTGGTCGACCTTCTTGTAATAAGACCGCACCTATCGCCTTATCACTGGCATCAGCTTCAACCACAAATGGTTTATTGGGATCCACTATTAATAATACTGGAGCTATAGCAATAGCTACTTTAATTTTTTGAAAACTTTTCTTTTGGTCTGTTTCCCAATTAAAGCTCTTTCCTTTCCCTTTAAGTTGGTCTGTCTCATTGGAACAACTATTTTGGCATAATCTCAAATGAATCTACGATAAAATCCGAATAAGCCTAGGAAGATTTACAGCTCTTCCAGGTTCCTTGGAGATGGCCATTCAATAATTGCCCTAACTTTTTCTGGATCCATTTTGATTCCTTCTTTCGAGATAATATGCCCCAAATATTTGACCTCTTGTGCAAAGAATTCACATTTAGTTTTCTTCGCATAAAGAGAATGTGTTCTTAACAGTTGGAATACTAATTGTAAATGTTCCAAATGTTCTTCTCTTGATTTACTAAAGATCAAGATATCATCTAAGAAGACTACTACAAAATGTCCTAGATAGGGCCGTAAGACACTATTCATCAGCTTCATAAAGGTAGCTGGTGCATTAGTGAGGCCAAAAGGCATCACCAAAAAATCGTAATGCCCGTATCTAGTACGAAATGCTGTCTTAGAAACATCCTGTGCCTTAATTCTTACTTGGTGATAGCTTGATCTTAAATCTATCTTGGTGAAGAATTTTGCCCCTTGTAATTGATCAAAAAGATCTTCCATTCTGGGCATAGGAAATTTATTCTTCACCGTTATTTTATTAAGTGCTCTATAATCAACACAAAGTCGCATAGAACCATCTTTTTTCTTTACTAATAAAATTGGCGAAGCCCAAGGTGAATTACTGGGTTGTATAAATCCTTTATCGAGGTAATCCTTAATTTGTCTTTCAACTTCTTGGTGCTGCGTTTCACTTAACTTATAAGGTGGTTTAGAAATAGGGTGAGTATCCTTATTTGTATCAATTGGGTGATTTATATCACCCCTATTTGGTGGAAGGCCGCTTGGTAAATCAGAAAGAAACACATCTTTAAATTCATCTAACAGACTACTTAATTCATTATTTACATTCAACTCACAAACATAAGAAAATTGTTGCTTTATATTACAAAAAGTAAAAGTGTTTTGTATAGGAAGAGACCATAACATGTATACCTCACAAACTTCCTTCTTTATCAGCTTCTGAACCTCAATGGAACACAGCAAAGGATTATCAGATATTTCATGTTCACCTTGAATGACAAAATTCTTACCATCCCTTTCAAATTCCAGTGTATTATGATGATAACTACGTTTTAAGGATGGTTCCAATCCCCATAGCCACTCCCTCCCTAGAGCAATATCGGCTCTTTCCATGTTCATAATTTGGAAATCAAGTTTATCTTTATATCCTTGAATCTCAATTTCCAAATTGGATACCATTGTATCCCATATTTTATTATCTTGTCCTTGCATCATACGAACAACATATTGATGCCCACTCTTTTGTTGGGGAAGTTGCAATTTTTTGACAAGTGCATAATTAATAAAATTATGTGTAGCAGAGTCATCAATCATGACTCTAACCCTCTTTTCAGCTATCAATCCATGTACTCTAACTAAATCATGTGGACCAAAGGTAGGCTGCCACATAGAAGTTGACATACAACACTTGTGTTGTACATCCATGTGCAAGACCTCTAAAGATTTATACCTTTCATGCCCCTTTAATTCTAAGGTCTGCACTACATGGATTTGTTTTTCTTTTCCCTTGCCCTTGTCCTTATCCTTTCCTTTGCCTTTCCCCTTTTTCCTTTGAGGGCAATTCCAAGCAGCATGGTTAGGGGATAGGCAATTGAAACACAGCTTTTCTTTTTTGGCCTTATCAAAGTCGTCTGGACTTAACTTTGGCCTTACATATTGTTTCTTTTCAAAAGGTTGTTTTTTACCCTTAAAAAATGGCATTTTCCTTTTAAATTTGCCCACAAATTTTGAGGTTTCCAATTCCTTAGACTTGGGCTCCATATCAGTGAGACTAGTGAGTGTACCTGGATGTATACTATTTTCATTGATTAATGCAAATTTAATTGCCTCTTCTAGCGTCTTAGGTGAACTCCTTTTTACTTTCTTTTTACAGGCTTTATCTAGTCCCCTAATGAATCCTCTTGTCTTTTGAAATTCATCTATTCCTTCCAATTTGAGGATTATCTCACGATATTCCTCCAAATATGTCAGCAGGGGTCTTCTCTTTTGTCTGACATAATCCCAATCTTCCCAATTTCTTTCCATTTCATTTTCAGGAAGGAATTCTTTCAAAAAGACGGATTCAAATTGAGCCCAAGTTTTAGATATTTTATTTGCCTCCTTTAAAGTTTGCTGCCATTTATACACTTTGGGCCCCAAAGTTAAACTAGCCTCCAGTGCTTGGAGATGTGGTGGAGTATTTTTAAGTTTGTGTAAATCTTCCCATTTTTGGAGAAAATTAAAGATTGTATCTTTATTTCTATCTTTTTCCTCCCCGTGAAACTAAGTGGGTTTCATATCTTTTAGAACTGGATTATCCCTCAACTTGTGGTGGGGTTCCTTAGGATCTCGCATAGTCACATCTAAATCTTTCGATGAAGATGGGATATCCGAGGTTTCTACCTTATTTTTATCCCTTTCTAACAATAAAGTTAATTGAGATTTTATTTCAGTGAGTGTTTGAGTTAAAAATTCCATTTGAACCCCCTGAGCCTGCATACGAGCAGTAAGATCATCAAATTGTTCTCGTGTAGCAAAGAATTCTTCCCACTGTTCTTCTTGCATCTCCATTTCATGGGGATCTACCATAGGGTGGTCCCCAGAACTAGAACTTTCCATTACTCCCTCTTTCTTTTTTTCTGCCATTAATACACTGGAATTGGAAAGCAAAGATAAAAAATTTGCATACAAGGTAAAGTACTTCCCTGATTATAATGGCAGGCAACCGTTGCTGGTTTTGTAAATAAACCCGAAGAGTAAGGAACAAATTTTGCCTTCCCGAACTAAAGCAGTAAACCAGTCATGCTGGAAATGAAGTTCTGTGGTAGAAACGGAAGAATCACGGGAACGACCGGTATATCTTCTATGTATAAAGCGGGTCTGATTGACTTCAGTCAGCTGTAGTGATCTGACTCCTGGCTTCAGTCGGGTGGACACGATCCTGCTGTAAAACTACTCCTCAAAGACAGTCATATGACGTGTAACACCTGAAGTACCATTTGATGTTTTCCGTCACGTCTTACACCAGTCGCCTCAAGCTTTTCGTCACGGCTGCTTACAACAATCGCCTCACGCTTTTCGTCATACGCCTTTCGTCTCCCTGCTACGTGTCACACTTTCGTGACGTGTCACGATCACAGCTTACAACTTCGTGTGGTGACCTTCAACGATTGACGGAAGACGGGCGGCGACCTTAAACGACTGACAGATGACGTGTCGTGGCAGTCAAATCGTCTGGCCCTTGCGCTTGTAACCGCGAAAAAAAACTTCACGACTGACTAGCAAGATGAAGACCCGACAGCTCCAACAAGATGCGATGGCGGCTCTGATACCAATGTAAGACATCTAAGAAGATGAAGCAGAATTCTTGAGGAAAACAGTCCGACACTCAAAGGGCACGAGATCCGTTTCACCTCCCAGCCTTGCCTAGTTAATTGCTGGCCACCCTCATCGTGATCCGATTGCCAGCCGTCAAATCTTGGTGAGTCCTACTATTCTTGGACTCTCTTTAATTCTAGGCTCCCCTAAACCCCGTTCGGGCGCCCAAGGCCCCGAACGGTCATGCCTCCTGCATGTTTCCCTTAATTTACCTTATAAATATAATACATGCAAGGAGGCTTTATGGCTTTCACGTCTGGTGGGAGGGCTTGGCATTACAGAGTTACTGTTCTTCATTGTGACAGTCAGAGTGCTATCATGCTAGCA